>NC_057813.1:747381720-747384403 GCF_018294505.1 Triticum aestivum | reverse complement strand
TCCCCCTTCCTTCTCTAACAAGGCAAGATGAGGGAGTCCTACTCCCGGTGGGAGTAGGACTCCTCCAGGCGCACCCCTAGGGGCCGGCCGCACCTCCCCCCTCCCTCCTTTATATACAGGGGCAGGGGGGCACCCCATGACACACAAGTTGATCTTCGTGTCTTTCCTTAGCCGTGTGCGGTGCCCCCCTCCACCATATTCCACCTCGGTCATATCATAGCGGTGCTTAGGCGAAGCCCTGCGTCGGTAGAACATCATCACCATCACCACACCGTCGTGCTGACGGAACTCTTCCCCGAAACCCTGCCGGATCGGAGTCCGGGGTTCGTCATCGAGCTGAACGTGTGCTGAACTCGGAGGTGCCGTACGTTCGGTACTTGGATCGGTTGGATCGTGAAGACGTACGACTACATCAACCACGTTGTTCTAGCGCTTCCGCTTTCGGTCTACGAGGGTACGTGGACAACACTCTCCCCTCTCGTTGCTATGCATCACCATGATCCTTGCGTGTGCGTAGGAATTTTTTTGAAATTACTACGTTCCCCAACAACCACTCCGTCTCTCGCTGATCTCTCCCTAGCCCGAGCACACCATGTTGGCATGTTCTCGACCTTTGACGATATCTCTCTATCTTATCCTCTGGCACCACCACTCTCTCATACCCCCCCTCTCTCTAACGCGCACATAGCCCACCCCCACCACATCGCCCGTGTCAAAATCCACTAGCGGGCGCCACCAGTCGCGGCTCCTCCGGCCGGCAAACCCCCACCACTGTGGCAGACCTCCGGCCTCCCCCTTCCTCTGCTCCGTCTCTGCCGGTCCCTTCTTCTCCCGCTGCAATGCGCGACAAAGTCCGGCGCTGGAGCTGCGCATTGGCGGCGGTGAACGGCCCGCTGGCGGTGACGCGCGGGAGGCGTTAGCAGGGCGCGGGCGGGTGTGGTGTTGTGGGCCGGCACGGGCAGGGCGGCCGGCATGGGAGGCCTCTGCGGGCGACGCGCAGGCGGGCGGCACGAGCAATCCACGTGCGAGCGGTGCGAGCAGGCGATGGTCGAGTAGCGAGCGTGCTGAGCTGGGCACGACTGTTGCGGTCGGCGCGGGAGGCCTTTGTGGGCCGGCGCAGGAGGAGACTGCGGGTAGGGCGGCCAGTGTCTCCTCCCTCCTATTGGTGCTGTTGAGCGGCGCGGCCAGGGCAGCCAACATCTACTCCGTTCGGCTCCGACTGCTGCTGTGGACATGAACACCAAACATGACAGTAACAATGAACTGACAGACATGAACGGGGCATGAACGCAGGACGGATTGACACAAACGAATAATCATGTTTTTTTAATAATATAAAAAATATTTGCCATCTGTGGGCACAAGGGCAGACGGCAAACATGTAGTATTACTGACGGCAAAGATAGTTTTGTTTGCCGTCTGTGGGTTTGAGGGAAGACGGCAAATCCACAGTTTGGTTGATGGCAAATTCTTTGCCGTCTGCCCAATGAAAAGCTGACGACATTGTATTCTTTACCACTTCGGCTTTGCCGGCACTCTTTGCCGTCAGCCAGCTGACGGCAAACTCTTTGCCGTCTGTACTTGCCAGACGGAAAACTTCCTGATTCCTGTAAAACCAAATCCTAGGACATTTTTTACATTTGTCAACAAAAAAATACAGTACTGTTGCCCAGGTTTGGGATGGTGTGGCACTTAAAACTTACTGTCAGTCACTGTGTTGAAGAGAACTTCCTTAGGAAGTGGCAGGATCTTACGTTGTTACTATCTCAACATATCCCTAATGACAACAGTGACATGCCTGTGTGGGCACTTGAATCTAATGGAGTGTACTGGGCAACATCCTTTTATAACATGAATAATTGGGGGGGGGGGTCTACCCCAATTTAGAAGAACTTTTGGAAAATTCCTGTTCGACATAGATACTTAGTGTTTATATGGCTAACTTACCACAACAAAATCCTCACTAGAGATAATTTTGGCAAGAGGCAACAAGTTAATGATGGGACTTGCTTGTTCTATGGTGAAAATGAAACTATCCATCATCTATTTTTTGATTGTATTGTTGCTAAGGAAATTTGGAAAGACTTTGATGATACTTTTAGCTTCTATTGGCCACATAATATGATAGAGTTGTCTGTCTTGTGGGGCCTTAACAATAAGAAGATAACATTGCTCGTGTTAATGCCATTTGGAGCATTTTGACCATGCGTAACCAAATGTGCTTTCAGGGTGTGTCGTGGATAAGCACTCGCGTTATCCTAGGGAAGGCCAACTCACTTTTGCAAAAAATAATGGAAGATCCTGTGTGTGGCCCACCAATCAGTCTTACTCCGACGCTGTCACCTGCCGTTGGACCGTCGAAGAGGCGAATTATTACGCATAGCTTGGAAGTGAAGGCCCCGGCTGGCGTAGGGAGGACTAGGTGGCTTCTATCACAGGGCTCACTCTGGTTGAGCTGTTGTGTGCAAGATTGCGATAGTAGATCCTAGTTTTTCTACTGCGCAGTTCGGATGTGTCATTCCATGGCCCTACGTGGCCACTTTTATTTCATAACTGCTATGTAGGTTATATTTCTACTGGTTTGCTACTCTAAGTAGGCCTGGATGCTATGAACTGTCCTGGATACGGTGCCCCATTTTATCAATAACATGGAGAGGTGGGAAACCCATTTTGATAAAAAAAA
>NC_057813.1:747381177-747381558 GCF_018294505.1 Triticum aestivum | reverse complement strand
AAAAAAATGAAGATGCTTAGCCACTTTACACTGTCCTATAGAGTTTTTATCCTACCCAAACCATAAGAAAGCCCTACACCTGAATCTTAGAACGCATGTTATTAACACTGCTGCACCTGTTCTTGTACACCCTACCGTGCCACATCGTGATGTCCGTTTCCTTTACATGCATTGCATTTCGAGGCGATTGATGGTATCCGACGAGATAAAGTGAAGAATTCCAAAGGTGATTGCTTTGGATGGTATCGCATTCATCGGTGCGTTTCCAAGCAAAAACTGCATTTTTTTCACCTCCACGTGGGACACTAGGACGGCTCGTGTAATGTCGACTACTACCAATGTGTGTGTGTGTGTGTGTGTGTGTGTGTGTGTGTGTGTGTG
>NC_057813.1:747375746-747380670 GCF_018294505.1 Triticum aestivum | reverse complement strand
GCTCTATTGGTTAATTCCTAACAAGTATCTTTCTGAATCTTGTTTGTTGTTGAGGCTAGTATCTTTCTGAATCTCACCGTGTTATTAATAGTGTTTCACCTGGCTCTTGTAGCCTTACTCAAACCCTACTGCGCAACATGATGATGCTCATTTCTTTCTTCGTGTGCTACATGCATTGCATTTCGATGGGATGCAATAGTATGTATGTTGTGCTTATTGTATTTACATGCTTATTTGGTGAGGAAGCCCCCATCTCTAATTCATTCATTCTTCTTTGCTTTTTGCCTGCAGTGGTGCAGGTTATAACCCTACCTTGGAGGGTGGTGTTCGGATGACCTGCGATCACATAGAAACCAAGGATGCGAGCCATTGGTGGGAGTTCATGAAGTGGTGACAACACAGGTGAGCTTGATTAGTAAGCTGGCGATCGAGTAACAAAATGTGGTTCGAGTTGATTTTTTGTGTTTCTTTGAATCTCTCATTGATATCCGAAGGTGATTTGTCACCTTCTTCTTTGCTATTTGTGGTTGCTTTTTGGGTTTGAAGGATGAAGCAAATCACACTCAAGGTACAAGTTAACCTATCTTGATGCCTACCACTGTTCATGTTGAGTCATTTCTGCACTATATTTTTCACCGTAGCAATAGATCATTGATTGGTGTCCATGATCCCTTCCAATTAGTACTCTATGTGTGTTCTCTTTTGTTTTCTTGCAGAATAATTAAACTCTTATGTACTTGGGTGTGTGTAGTGGATAAGTGTGGACTCCTAGAGGCATTGCAAAATAATTTAGTGTTGGTCAAGTTGTTTCGGCTCCACCGTATTCAAGTGGCCGTCAAAAGTACTTTATGCACTTTGGATGATTACAGACACTGCTAGATAACTCAACATCAATCACTTCTCTAACATTCCATGAACTCTCCATGGAATTGGTTTACCTTTTGAAGAATCAGATGTCGATAATGCATTACTTAGGTGACCTCCGGTTTGTTCCTCTGGAGTTTGAGTGTCTGCAACCTACAACTTTGTTCAAATGGAAAGGAAAAAAAACTATAAACTGTTACATAATATAAACAACAAATATATATGTCCCCTGCAAGAAATAGATTGGACAATTTTTGTTATGTTGGGATGCATATGATTTACAACTCCTCCCCATTACATCATATATCTCATTTGGTGGTTGGCGGACTCAATGCCGAGTCCCGCTCCGCGGCAGAGCCCGAAGTCTGTTCATCAGACTGCCTTGTCAATCATTTGCTATTAACTATCAAACATCTGACATATTTCTTCGCAGTTGCCCTCTGCCCCTCCCCTCCACCCTTTTCGAATACCTTTTTTTCGAGTACCATTTCCGGATAGCTATGTTCCTGCATCAGAATAAGAGAAAGGGGCAGATGATCCGTTGGCCACAGAGACAATGCTTCCTGCAATTGACCATATTATTGATCAAAGGCCAGAAAACATACAGCGATTTCAATGAGATTGTACCATCAATCAAGTAAACGGTGTAATTCCTGATTAATGGTAAAGAAATAAGTCAACAATGTTGTCTGATGTGCTTGAGGATTTAGTACACGTTTGTCATACCCAAACCCCTATTTCCGGGGATGTTTTTGCCCTGACATTTAGCCACTTGGATGAAAGTAACTTGTGGGCATTAGGTGTCTTGACGTGTGTATTTCTTTGGGATATGGTTGGGTAGAAATGCATGTGTGGTTGTGTGTTTTTGTTTGAAATTTTTTGAACGTGGTTGCCTCATCCCCGTGTAGCTCTAGTGTTTGCATTTTGGTTTTGGAGGTTGTTCCACCGTGTAGTTTTTGGGACTTTTATGGCCCGTTTGGTTCATGACTAACTTTGTCACAATTAACCTTAGGCAAAGTGTGGCTGCCACAAAAAGTGTGGCTAACAAAATGAGCACCACAAGTGTGGCAAGATTTGGCAAAAAATTGAGCCTATAACTTGTGGGCCATATAACTAGAAAAGTGTGTCAAGCCACAAGTGTGGCAATAAATTAAACACATGCCTAAAGTGTTGTGACATGACTAAGGTTAGGCTTGGCAACCTTAGGCTGAGAAGAAAACAGCCCCCTATCTATGCGCCGCTCTAGGGTGTAGGTTGTTTGACCGTGTGGCATTTCACTTTTTCTTCTTCTCTATGTGCCGCTCTAGCCGGCAATGCAGCTTCAAATTTTCTTTTGCCGTTGTATGGGCCGATTTGGCTTAGTATATACGTATGTGCTTGCATGCGAGAAGAGGGACGTCCAACGAACAAGAAATGAGCAAACTGGTGGTCTACGTCCAACTACAAGGCGACAAAAGTACATGGTTAAATCAGCTATTGTATGCATTGGAACACACCGCTTGGGTGGATGACCGACCAGTAGCAGCTGCCCGGAGCGGTGGCCACGGGATTGGCGCTTAGGTACAGCGACAAGACGGCAAGGGGCATGGGCGCAATCAGCTGCTGCCCGGCTCCTGCGTAGACGACCGACCAATGGTGAAGTCATGCACGTAACTGTTTTGTCTCATTTGTCTGGATGGGCTCCTTAATTATGGGTATTGGGCTGCATGCATATTCGATTTTTGTTTTCGTCCGTGATTGGACCACATGCATACGCATGCATGCTGCATCACCTGGTTTCTGGTGTGATATTGTTGGCTGCTACGTGAGTTGACGCGTGGATCAGTGTTTGTCGGTTCGTTTCCGTTTCTTCACGTGTCCATCATCCCGTGTTTTCTCGAAGCCTCTGGCCAAATCGTCCACCGTCTAACATGCCTATAAAAGCTCACATTCTGTCCTCTCAAATGCATTGACTAAAACCCGTTTGTCTCGCCTCGCGCGGTCTTCTCATCCTAACATGCGGGCTGCCTTTTCTTTGTTGCCTCTATCTGCTCGCTGCCAGTCGTCTCTCGACCGCAGCCATTAGGCCGCTTCATTTCTTTCCCAGCCTCTCCCCCACTCAGCATGGAGCCCGTAGCAGCAGTTCTAGGCCTTGTTCTGCTTGCCGATAGCTCTCCATAGCAGTGCCCCTTCGTTCTTCCTGAGACACGACGATGACAGTGTTGTCTCAGCGCCTCCTGCGGACTTCCATGCTGAGCGGCGCCGGACAAGCTCGAGGCCAGCCTGCTAGCCGTCTTGTCGTCGACAACGCCGAGGATCACCGCGAGGTCCGCCGCCGAGGGGCAACCGGTGTAGCCATCCACGCCCTCCACCATGCCACGGTCGTTTAGCAGTGGCAGATGCACCAGCTCCACATGCTTTTGCTCCTCAAAATCGTAGATCAAGCAGAGAAACGGAGTGGTGCAGCGGCGGACGGAGGCTACAGCCTACAGCGCTGCAGCGTAGCATGGGCGCGGCGGTAACATGACAGGTAGAGCATCGCGGCATCCGCCCTACGATGTGTCAGGCACTCGGCAACAACCCTGGACCGCACGTTGTCGTTGGAGTCGGACATGGCTTTCTCTGTTTCTCCATCTGCTCCCGTCGACGGAGGCCCATGTGGTGTTGCGCCAGGCCGTGTGCATCATATCCGGCAGCGATGAAGCATGCAAGTTGATGGGCAAGAACTGTGGACCGTGCGGATGGCGATGGAGTGATGGGAGGAAGGCACGTCAGAGATGGAGATGGGGCAGTTCCGTGTCCATGACACCATGGTCGTAGAAGAGATGGTGGTGGTGAGCTTAGATGTGTTGTGTTGGTAGCCCAATCGCAGGCTCATCATCGAGGCCAGCGTGTTTGGGCGAGTATAATCTTCTTGATGTACGATGGCTCCGTGTTCATACATGTCCGTGCATGGTGTGTATGTGTTCTTGCGCTGGTTCATCTCCCTGCTGAGCATAGTTGTCTTGTAGTTTCTATGCACACTAATTTTTGCAGTTTTTATACACTGAAAATAGGACATATACATGTACCATATCGATGAGGCGCAGCGTGCCGCTCGCGCGGGTATGGCTAATAAGAACATATATGCCTTCAAGCCTGATTTTCGCGCGTTGCTTGTTGTGTTCTTTTAGTTTTGGGTGTGTCTAGGAATCAGTCGACCGAGACTTCGCAAAGTCTCAGTCGAATGATGTCACCTAGAGATGATTTGGCCCGTTTTGCCTCCCTGGATAGTGGGTTATAATCCCCCCGTTATGGGCTTCAGTTCTGGGCTTTTCTTTGTCTTTTTATTGGTTTGGGCTGTTTGTTTGTTTGGTTTTTTTGCTAAAATGAAAAAAAAAAACTACAGCCCAGAAAGAGACAGCTAAAAAAGCTATTCTGTACCTAAACGACGAGAATTCCTTCGGTTCCCTGTTTGTTTGTTTGTCTTGTTTGCATGCACAAGTCAGCTTGGTCTGTGTGTGTGTGCGCACTTTGGTTAGAGTTGGGTTCAATTAGTGAATACAATCAGCTCCGTTCACCAGTTATAACAAAATCAGAGGTGCTCAGAACCTGACGGCGGCTACTTAAAAAAGCGATCAGAAGCTACTTTGAAATTTTTCAGCCACTTCATTTCATATTAGACACATTGAAAACTGCCCAAGAAAAATGGGGAACCCTCCATTTCGGAGCATCCAAAATTTGGGCTCCGCCCGAGCAAAAACTCAACACAGGCAGAACAAAAAAAAAATCATTGGCACCTTAGTCACTACTTTGACATTTGGGCTACTCTCTTGCGTTGGGACATCTCTATGAATGGTAATTTTGTCACACATAGGTGAACCCTAGAGAAAAAATTAAGGTAGGGGTGCTGAATTTCGGCGCACAGACACAACGACGGGGATTGATTTACTTGGGCAAGTAGGTTGATTACATGCTCTGCAGGGCGCGAGTAGGCTGGAGTTGCACCAGTGTGCCCATGGATCTCGACGCCGACGACCTGCATCGCAGACACCTGAGGTATGGACCCCATGTACGACCTTCTCTCATCCTCCCCCCCCCC
>NC_057813.1:747367499-747375669 GCF_018294505.1 Triticum aestivum | reverse complement strand
CCCCTCTCTGTGTCTAAATTTAAACAGTGACGGCTGGATATTTCTAGGAGAACGTTAGAAGTTGAGGATTGGGGCCACATTCCAGTGAGTTGAGAGATCCAAGGCCACACCAGTGCGACTTCCCGTTGTCCCTTCCAACAAAACAAAGTCTAGATACAGCGATGTTGAAAAGACATGTTGTTGCAGTCGAGGGGTGACACTTGCAGTTGCATGCCTAGTGTACGCATGCAACTACACCCCGAGCAAAAAAAGTACAGTTCATCGTATTGGAAGACATGCAATTGCAGTAGGGGACGGTGCTTGCAGTTGCAAGGCTAGTGTACACATGCAATTGCACCCCCTCTCCCGATGCCCTCTGAAAAAACAGAAGTCCAGTTCAACCATGTTGGAAGAGCCGCGCATGGCATCACATGTCCAGGAGGTCGACATGCAATTGTGGGACTAAACGAGTTAGAAAACCCACCCTCAGTGATTTGTGTGATGGCGTGATCAGGGGCTCTACATGAATTGTAGTCGGATACTGACACTCGCAGTTGCGGGTCTAGTGGCAGACATGCAATTGCAGTCTACATGGCTCGCATGCAGTTGCAACTCAAGGAATAGGCATGCAATTGGCACCCAACAAAAATAAAAATACATCCTTATTGTCACTCCGGCGGCGGTGACACACAAGACAAGCTATAATCCATATGAAAATGCAGCTCGGGGTGGACATGAATTGCAATCGGGTGCCGACGCTCACAATTGCGAGTCTTGTGGCAGACATGCAATTGCAGTTGACATGGCCCGCATGCAGTTGCAACTCAGGGAATGGGCATGCAATTGGCACCCAAAAAAATTAAAAACAAAAATGCATCCGTGTCGTCACTCCGGTGGTGGCACACAAGACAAGCTATACACATATGAAAATGCAGCTCAGGGGTGGACATGAATTGCAAGTGGTTGCCAACACATGCAATTGCGAGTCTAGTGGCAGACATGCAATTGCAGTCGACATGGCTCGCATGCAACTGCAACTCAGGGAATGGGCATGCAATTGGCACCCGAAAAATGCATCCTTATCGTCACCCCGGCGGCGGCACACAAGATAAGTTATAACCCATATGAAAAATTAAGCTCGAGGGTGGACATAAATTGCATTCGGGTGTCAACACTTGCAGTTGTGAGTCTAGTGGCAAACATGCAATTGAAATCGATAAGGCCCGCATACGGTTGCAACTCAGGGAATGGGCATACAATTGGCTCCCAAAAAATAAAAAATAAAAATGAATCCGGCGACATACAAGACAAGCTATAACCCATATGAAAATACAGCCAGGGTGGACTTGAATTGCAGTCGGATGACGACACTTGCAGTTGCGAGTCTAGTGACAAACATGCAATTGCAGTCAACATGGCCCGCATGCAGTTGCAACTTACGGAATGGGCATGCAACTGGCACCCAAAAATGCATCCTTATCGGCACCCCGGCAGCGGCGGCACACAAGATAAGCTATAACCCATATGAAAATTTAAGCTCAGGGGTGGACATGAATTGTAGTTGGGTGTCGACACTTGCAGTTGCGAGTCTAGTGGCAGACATGCAATTGCAATCGACAAGGCCCACATGCAGTTGCTACTCAGGGAATGGGCATACAAATAGCTCCCAAAAAATAAAAAATAAAAATGAATCCTAGTCGTCACTCCGCCGGCGGCGGCACACAAGACAAGCTATAACCCATATGAAAATGCAGCCAGTGATGGACATGAATTGCAGTCGGGTGTCGACACTTGCAATTGCGAGTCTAGTGACAAACATGCAATTGCAGTCAGTGGCTAAGCCACGTCTAGGCTGTGTAGTCACTTGACTACACAGCTCTTTGGCATAAAACGTAATACATCAAGTATAAATCATGCGAAAAACTATAAAATTATTATATTTGACTACACAACTTTAAAGTGACTACACATGATTTTTATTCCTGGCACCACCACTGATTGCAGTCGATATGGCCCGCATGCAATTGCAACTTAGTGAATGGGCATGCAACAGCACCCAAAAAATAAAAAATAAAAAGCATCCTTGTCGTCACTCCGGTGGTGGCACACAAGACAAGCTATAACCCAAATGAAAATGCAGCTCAGGGGTGGACATGAATTGCAGTCGGATGCCGACCCTTGCAGTTGCGAGTCTAGTGGCAGATATGCAATTATAGTCGACATGATCCGCATGCAGTTGCAACTCAGGGAATGGGAATGCAACTGGCACCCAAAAAAATAAAAAATAAAAATGAATACTTGTCGTTACTCCGACGTCGGCGGCACACACAAGACAAGCTATAGCCCAAATGAAAATGCAGCTCAGGGTGTGGACGTGCAATTGGCGCTCCCTCTCTCTAGTTTTTAGACGCGTTGTGACCCTTTCAACAAAAAAATTAGTAAAAATGTTGAAAAATGAATATGCTCGTTTATAGACTACTACAATAACAAAAACACACAGACTTTGTCTTCCACGTCTAGTTAAAAAAACTTGCATGTGGCCATGTGAGAGAGATGAACGAACTTGCATGTGGCTATGTGAGAGAGATGAACGGCCAGCAGGAGAAAATGGGATCGTATTGCTCGCTCCTGTCCCCAGGCAAATACTAGCACCGGAAAAAAGCCCAGCCTAGAAGAAAGCCTAAAAAGAAGAAAAGGCAAAAAACAAAGAAAAAGCACACAACGCCCGTCACGGTCAGCCCATAGCGTATCCCTGTCCAACACAGACAAAAAGGCGAAAAGGAAGGAAAAGAAAAAGATAACGGGCCGGTCGCACCACTAGAACAGGCTGATACTTCAATACAAGACATCAGCGATCGTTTAAATCTCGAAACGATCCAACGAACCGGGGCATCGACTGAGACTTCGCTAAAACTTAGTCGACTGAGTTTTAGCGGTCCCCTTTAGTTTTTCTTCCGTTGTAACGCACGGTCGTTTTTGCTACTCCCTCCGTTCCAAAATAGATGACTCAGTTTTGTACTAAAGTTAGTACAAAGTTGAGTCATCTATTTTGGAACGGAGGGAGTAGTTATTAGGTAAAGATATTCTGCCGAAGGGAAAAAAGAAAGAGCTAGAGAAACGGGGTTAGATCCAATAATCTCAGCCCCATACCATGACCACCTCCACGTCAAAGTTGTTCGGATATGACGCAGGAGATTCAGTTTAGGATCGGTTTTCGTTTCCTTTTATTCTGGGACGCTCGTGAAGTGTGGGATGCTCAACTATTGTCTCTTGCTTATTTCGTGTTCAGTTTCAGTGTGTTAGTCTGTCAGGTTCAGTTGCCGATCGTGGTCCGGCGACGACAACAATCCCGCCCTAGCTGACGGCTGACGCCACCGCCTCCCGTCGTTGTCGACTTGTCGTGTGTTCAGTGTCGCCTATCTCGACCATGGAGTCGCCTGAATCTCTCCCTGCGCCGTCCAACAACCTCCCGTGCGCATTCTTCTCTCAGATGAGGTGAGCACGGCGGATCCTCTCGGTCCACCCCGGGCTTGAGAGACGCCGGGCGGCCGCTCCAAACGTCGGCTCGGTGAGAGACAGTACCGTGTGTCCACCCTGACTTGTAGCCGTTCCCATGACACGCACTCCCACAAGTTGGCGTCGCCGGCCCAGCGGGAGAGCCCGGACCAGAGAAAATTTGTCATGAATGATACGAACTGATCGGCCCAGCAGAGCCCGAGTAGGAGTTGCCGTCGTAGTCGGAGACCTCCCGTAGGACCCTTGGAGGAGTGCGCGCAGCCTCGGGTCTTGGACACCCTGTCCCGCCTCCCGAGCTCCAGCCGCCGGTCTCGATTCCCGGCGCCAGGAGGTACGCCGGGAGGAGACAAACCCGATGGAGCCACCAGCACCTCCTCCCGCGCAACACGAATACGGCGGCGTCAGAGGTCATGCGCCACTTCCGCCGGCCGCGGCGCAACCCCAGATTGAATCCCTGCTAGCGCGTGCGTAGTCCCTCACGGGCAGGCCTAGCTGCTGGGCCGAACACGACGGCCCAGGTTAGGAACAAGAGTTACAAAACGTAGTGCGCTCCTGTCTGTTGCAATGTTTAGTACCACACCGCTCGCCTTAGGAGGTAGGACGCGGCTTAAATAGGCTTGCGCTGTGATCTGCCTCGCCGAAGACGCAAAGCTGATTCATCAGCTCTGCTGAGGCGAAAGCATTCGCTACGCACTTCTGGCTGGGCCTGTCCTGGCGGTCTGTGACCCTAGGTCTCTCCTTCCTTGGAGGTGCGGGGGGTTAGAAGTACGGTGTGATGTTAGTCTTTTTAAACATATTTTTTCAACACAGTATTTTCCCTTCAAATACTTTGCTAATTTAGTGCTCTATTCTTTTGCTTTGGACGTCTCAGAGAAAGGCGATCTTTCAATATACACTTTTTACTACTACTTTTTAATATATTTTTTGGACGCAATATATTTTTTCTTCTAAAATTTTGCTAATTTTGTGCTCTATTCGTTTGCTTTGGACGTCTCACAGGAAGGCAATCTTTTTAATTTATTTTCTGGACGTAATATTTACTCCTCTAGTATTTCGCTAGTTTCATGCTCTATTTTTTTTTTTTGCTTTGGACGGCTCAGAGGAAGGCAATGTTCTCTAATGCTAGAGGACGCTGCAGTAAACTCCTTGTCTATTTTAGCGTCCTCTAATATTCTTACCTTTTTGCTATCGATGGCTCGGGGGATGGTGGCATGCCTCCGCAAGCCCGCCAATCCACCTCACTGTCCGCTGCCGCGCCCCTTAATTACCCTGCCAATCGTGGAACCACCTCGGAATGGATGCTTTTCTTCTCCTCTCCTCTAATACTAGCGAACCCGGCATGGTGGCACGCCGCGCCCGTTGAGACAGATGTATTGTATTCATTGGAATATTTTGCAGGCATACCATTTATATCAGAAGGCAAATAAAGGGAAACGACTTTCATTCATAACTACCTTACATATAACGTATAGGTAAAATGGAAAAGATATAGTACTACATTCCGGAGAGGATTCTCTTATTCTCACTGAACATGGTTTACTGAAAAGACACTGATACGACTGGAATCCTATGGTGGCAAGACACACAGGATACCTCAACAGTCCAAACATGATCTAACTGGCTGCAACCGACGACATGAGATAGCTCTACTGTGGCAAGATAGAGCATAAGTGACATCGGATGTTGAAATCAAATCATCCTGGTGTAACCCCGACGCGGGATTAGTACCAACAATGAAATTATAAAGCGCTTTTCCAAAATGATCCAATCGTTCAATAGGTGGGTGTCCACCCGTGTAACTGATGGTACAATCTTCAGTGAATAGGTGGGCCTGTCCTGGCGGCCTGTGACCCTAAGTCTCTCCTTACTTGGAGGTGCGGGGGGTTAGAAGTACGGTGTGATGTTAGTCTTTTTAAACATATTTTTTCAACACAGTATTTTCCCTTCAAATACTTTGCTAATTTAGTGCTCTATTCTTTTGCTTTGGACGTCTCAGAGACAGGCGATCTTTCAATATACACTTTTTACTACTACTTTTTAATATATTTTTTAGACGCAATATATTTTTTCTTCTAAAATTTTGCTAATTTTGTGCTCTATTCGTTTGCTTTGGACGTCTCACAGGAAGGCAATCTTTTTAATTTATTTTCTGGACGTAATATTTACTCCTCTAGTATTTCGCTAGTTTCATGCTCTATTTTTTTTTTTGCTTTGGACGGCTCAGAGGAAGGCAATGTTCTCTAATGCTAGAGGACGCTGCAGTAAACTCCTTGTCTATTTTAGCGTCCTCTAATATTCTTACCTTTTTGCTATCGATGGCTCGGGGGATGGTGGCATGCCTCCGCAAGCCCGCCAATCCACCTCACTGTCCGCTGCCGCGCCCCTTAATTACCCTGCCAATCGTGGAACCACCTCGGAATGGATGCTTTGCTTCTCCTCTCCTCTAATACTAGCGAACCCGGCATGGTGGCACGCCGCGCCCGTTGAGACAGATGTATTGTATTCATTGGAATATTTTGCAGGCATACCATTTATATCAGAAGGCAAATAAAGGGAAACGACTTTCATTCATAACTACCTTACATATAACGTATAGGTAAAATGGAAAAGATATAGTACTACATTCCGGAGAGGATTCTCTTATTCTCACTGAACATGGTTTACTGAAAAGACACTGATACGACTGGAATCCTATGGTGGCAAGACACACAGGATACCTCAACAGTCCAAACATGATCTAACTGGCTGCAACCGACGACATGAGATAGCTCTACTGTGGCAAGATAGAGCATAAGTGACATCGGATGTTGAAATCAAATCATCCTGGTGTAACCCCGACGCGGGATTAGTACCAACAATGAAATTATAAAGCGCTTTTCCAAAATGATCCAATCGTTCAATAGGTGGGTGTCCACCCGTGTAACTGATGGTACGATCTTCAGTGAATAGGTGGGCCTGTCCTGGCGGCCTGTGACCCTAAGTCTCTCCTTACTTGGAGGTGCGGGGGGTTAGAAGTACGGTGTGATGTTAGTCTTTTTAAACATATTTTTTCAACACAGTATTTTCCCTTCAAATACTTTGCTAATTTAGTGCTCTATTCTTTTGCTTTGGACGTCTCAGAGAAAGGCGATCTTTCAATATACACTTTTTACTACTACTTTTTAATATATTTTTTAGACGCAATATATTTTTTCTTCTAAAATTTTGCTAATTTTGTGCTCTATTCGTTTGCTTTGGACGTCTCACAGGAAGGCAATCTTTTTAATTTATTTTCTGGACGTAATATTTACTCCTCTAGTATTTCGCTAGTTTCATGCTCTATTTTTTTTTTTTTGCTTTGGACGGCTCAGAGGAAGGCAATGTTCTCTAATGCTAGAGGACGCTGCAGTAAACTCCTTGTCTATTTTAGCGTCCTCTAATATTTTTACCTTTTTGCTATCGATGGCTCGGGGGATGGTGGCATGCCTCCGCAAGCCCGCCAATCCACCTCACTGTCCGCTGCCGCGCCCCTTAATTACCCTGCCAATCGTGAAACCACCTCGGAATGGATGCTTTTCTTCTCCTCTCCTCTAATACTAGCGAACCCGGCATGGTGGCACGCCGCACCCGTTGAGACAGACGTATTGTATTCATTGGAATATTTTGCAGGCATACCATTTATATGAGAAGGCAAATAAAGGGAAAAGACTTTCATTCATAACTACCTTACATATAACGTATAGGTAAAATGGAAAAGATATAGTACTACATTCCGGAGAGGATTCTCTTAGTCTCACTGAACATGGTTTACTGAAAAGACACTGATACGACTGGAATCCTATGGTGGCAAGACACACAGGATACCTCAACAGTCCAAACATGATCTAACTGGCTGCAACCGACGACATGAGATAGCTCTACTGTGGCAAGATAGAGCATAAGTGACATCGGATGTTGAAATCAAATCATCCTGGTGTAACCCCGCCCCGGGATTAGTACCAACAATGAAATTATAAAGCGCTTTTCCAAAATGATCCAATCGTTCAATAGGTGGGTGTCCAGCCGTGTAACTGATGGTACGATCTTCAGTGAATGGACGTTACATACGGAGGACCACCACGTCAGAGAAGTTGTCGCATATGCGTGTTGTTGGTACCTTAGGATGAAATTTGTCATATAACTTGAGGCTCTCAAAAGCAAATTGTTTTGGTCACGGAAATTTAGATAAGAAAATATGTGTCTTTTATATAAATTTTTAGTTTGGTCTCTACATAGTAAGGGACCACCCACCAAGTGGAAAGAAACACACCAATACAGTCAAAAGTAAAGATCTTCAGAACAATGCTTTTCATAGCTAATATTGAATAAACATTCACATTCCATAACAAAAAAAACTAACTACAACTTATATCCGATCCCAAGTACAACCAATGACGTGGTAAAAAAATCAACTATTTGATCACCACAGAAACTTTAGCAGTACGGGAAACATGGAGATTTGTCGTCAGTACTTTCTTTGTCGTCAGCATTTTCATCGGGGCAGACTACAAAGAAAGGGTTTGCCGTCATCAGCAGACGACAAAGAAAAAGTAACGGCAAAATAAACCTTGCCGTCTGTAAAAACAATACAGACTGCAAAGAGCTCACTTTGCCGTCTGAAAAAATACATACAGACGACAAAGATCTTTGCCGTCTG
>NC_057813.1:747365906-747367442 GCF_018294505.1 Triticum aestivum | reverse complement strand
CAGACGACAAAGAGAAAACATAGTCCATGGATTGATCCCACGGATCGATGAGGACGATCACAGCCACACCCCCACCTATACCCGGCCATCTGCCGGGTCGGGCCTACCAAAGCCCGAGGCAAAAATCATAGGCCCGAGCCCGGCCCGGCCGTCGGGCCTGGTTTTTGGGCCCAAGCCCAGCTCGAAAGTGATAAAGCTCGACGGGCCTCAGGCCGCGGGCCGGTCCCCTTTAGTATATCGCGAAAACGGCGGGCCCGGCCCCCATTCGGGCTCAAAATCTAGGCCCGAGCACGGCCTGGGTGTAACGTGGGGTCGGGCCAAGTCGTTCGGCCTGGACTGCCCATGGCTAGGACTACCCCCACCATTGAAGGAAATATGCCCTAGAGGCAATAATAAAGTTATTGTTTATTTCCTCATATCATGATAAATGTTTGTTATTCATGCTAGAATTGTATTAACCGGAAACATAATACATGTGTGAATACATAGACAAACTTAACGTCACTAGTATGCCTCTACTTGACTAGCTCATTAATCAAAGATGGTTGTGTTTCCTAACCATAGACAGGTGTTGTCATTTGATTAACAGGATCACATCATTAGAAGAATGATGTGATTGACTTGACCCATTCCGTTAGCTTAGCAGTTGATCGTTTAGTATGTTGCTATTTCTTTCTTCATGACTTATACAAAGTTCCTACAACTATGAGATTATGCAACTCCCGTTTACCGGAGGAACATTTTGTGTGCTGCCAAACGTCACAACTAACTGGGTGATTATAAAGGAGCTCTACAGGTGTCTCCAAAGGTACATGTTGAGTTGGCGTATTTTGAGATTAGGTTTTGTCACTCCGATTGTCGGAGAGGTATCTCTGGGCCCTCTCGGTAATGCACATCACTATAAGCCTTGCAAGCAATGTAGCTAATGAGTTAGTTACGGAATGATGTATTACGTAACGAGTAAAGAGACTTGCCGGTAACGAGATTGAACTAGGTATTGGATACCGACGATCGAATCTCGGGTAAGTAACATACCGATGACAAAGGGAACAACGTATGTTGTTATGCGGTTTGACCGATAAAGATCTTCGTAGAATATGTAGGAGCCAATATGAGCATCCAGGTTCCGCTATTGGTTATTGACCGGAAACAGTTCTAGGTCATGTCTACATAGTTCTCGAACCAGTAGGGTCCGCACGCTTAACGTTACGATGACAGTTATATTATGAGTTTATAGTGTTTGATGTACCAAAGGTTGTTCGGAGTCCCGGATGTGATCACGGACATGACGAGGAGTCTCGAAATGGTCGAGATATAAAGATTGATATATTGGAAGCCTATATTTGGATATCGGAATCGTTCCGGGTGAAATCGGGATTTTACCGGAGTATCGGGGGGTTACCGGAATCCCCCCGGGGGATAATGGGCCTACATGGGCCCTAAGGGAGAAGAGGAGGGCCGGCTAGGGCAGGTCGCGCGCCCCCTCCCCCTAGTCCGAATAGGACAAGGAAGGGGGGCGGCGCCCCCCTTTCCTCT
>NC_057813.1:747322731-747365896 GCF_018294505.1 Triticum aestivum | reverse complement strand
CGCCTTCGTGCTGATGGAACTCTTCCCCGACACCCTGCTGGATCAGAGTCCGGGGATCGTCATCGAGCTGAACGTGTGCTGAACTCGGAGGTGCCGTACGTTCGGTACTTGGATCGGTTGGATCATGAAGATGTACGACTACATCAACCGCGTTGTTCTAACGCTTCCGCTCTCGGTCTATGAGGGTACATGGACAACACTCTCCACTCTCGTTGCTATGCATAACCATGATCCTTGCGTGTGCGTAGGAATTTCTTTGAAATTACTACGTTCCCCAACAGTGGCATCCGAGCCAGGTCTTATGCGTAGATGTCATATGCACGAGTAGAACACAAGTGAGTTGTGGGCGATACAAGTCATACTGCTTACCAGCATGTCATACTTTGGTTCAGCGGTATTGTGAGATGAAGCGGCCCGGACCGACATTACGCGTACGCTTACGCGAGACTGGTTTCACCGTTACGAGCACTCGTTGCTTAAAGGTGACTGGCGTGTGTCTGTCTCTCTCACTTTAGTTGAACCGAGTGTGGCTACGGCCGGTCCTTGTGAAGGTTAAAACAACACTAAGTTGATGAAATATCATTGTGGTTTTGACGCGTAGGTAAGAATGGTTTTTGCTCAGCTCGTAGCAGCCACGTAAAATTTGCAACAACAAAGTAGAGGACGTCTAACTTGTTTTTGCAGGGCATGTTGTGATGTGATATGGTCAAGACGTGATGCTATATTTTATTCTATGAGATGATCATGTTTTGTAACCGAAGTTATCGGCAACTGGCAGGAGCCATATGGTTGTCGCTTTATTGTATGAAATGCAAACGCCCTGTAATTGCTTTACTTTATCACTAAGCGGTAGCGATAGTCGTAGAAGCAATAAATGGCGTAAACAACAACGATGCTACGATGGAGATCAAGGTGTCGCGCCGATGACGACGGTGATCACGACGGTGCTTCAGAGATGGAGATCACAAGCACAGGATGATGATGGCCATATCATATCACTTATATTGATTGCATGTGATGTTTATCCTTTATGCATCTTATCTTGCTTTGATTGATGGTAGCATTTTAATGATCTCTCACTAAATTATCAAGAAGTGTCCCTGAGTATGCACCGTTGCCAAAGTTCTTCGTGCTGAGACACCACGTGATGATCGGGTGTGATATGTTCTACGTTCAAATACAACGGGTGCAAAATAGTTGCACACACGGAATACTCAGGTTAAACTTGACGAGCCTAGCATATACAGATATGGCCTCGGAACATGGAGACCGAAAGGTCGAACGTGAATCATATAGTAGATATGATCAACATAGTGATGTTCACTATTGAAACTACTCCATCTCACGTGATGATCGGACATGGTTTAGTTGATTTGGATCACGTGATCACTTAGATGACTAGAGAGATGTCTGTCTAAGTGGGAGTTCTTAATTAATATGATTAATTGAACTTAAATTTATCATGAACTTAGTACCTGATAGTATTTTGCTTGTCTATGTTTGTTGTAGATAGATAGCTCATGCTGTTGTTCCATTGAATTTTAATGCGTTCCTTGAGAAAGCTAAGTTGAAAGATGATGGTAGCAACTACAGGGACTGGGTCCGTAACTTGAGGATTATCCTCATTGCTTCACAGAAGAATTACGTCCTGGAAGCACCGCTGGGTGCCAGGCCTGCTGCAGATGCAACTGACGACGTTAAGAACGTCTGGCAGAGCAAAGCTGATGACTACTCGATAATTCAGTGTGCCATGCTTTACGGCTTGGAACCGGGTCTTCAACGATGTTTTGAACGTCATGGAGCATATGAGATGTTCCAGGAGTTGAAGTTAATATTTCAAGCAAATGCCCGGATTGAGAGAGATGAAGTCTCCAATAAGTTCTATAGCTGTAAGATGGAGGAGAATAGTTCTGTCAGTGAACACATACTCAAAATGTTTGGGTATAATAATCACTTGATTCAACTGGGAGTTAATCTTCCTGATGATAGTGTCATTGACCGAATTCTTCAATCACTGCCACCAAGCTACAAGAGCTTCGTGATGAACTATAATATGCAAGGGATGGACAAGATTATTCCCGAGCTCTTCTCAATGCTAAAGGCTGCGGAGGTAGAAATCAAGAAGGAACATCAAGTGTTGATGGTCAATAAGACCACCAGTTTCAAGAAAAAGGGCAAAGGGAAGAAGAAGGGGAACTTCAAGAAGAAAATCGAACAAGTTGCTGGTCAAGAGAAGAAATCCAAGTCTGGACCTAAGCCTGAGACTGAGTGCTTCTACTGCAAGCAGACTGGACACTGGAAGCGGAACTGCCCCAAGTATTTGGCGGATAATAAAGATGGCATAGTGAACAAAGGTATATGTGATATACATGTTATTGATGTGTACCTTACTAATGCTCGCAGTAGCACCTGGGTATTGTTCTGTTGCTAATATTTGCAACTCGAAACAGGGACTACGGATTAAGCGAAGATGGACTAAGGACGAGGTGATGATGCGCGTGGGAAATGGTTCCAAAGTCGATGTGATCGCGGTCGGCACGCTACCTCTACATCTGCCATCGGGATTAGTTTTAGACCTAAATAATTGTTATTTGGTACCAGCGTTGAGCATGAACATTATATCTGGATCTTGTTTGATGCGGGACGGTTATTCATTTAAATCAGAGAATAATGATTGTTCTATTTATATGAGTAATATCTTTTATGGTCATGCACCCTTGAAGAGTGGTCTATTTTTATTGAATCTCGATAGTAGTGATACACATATTCATAATGTTGAAGCCAAAAGATGCATAGTTGATAATGATAGTGTAACTTATTTGTGGCACTGCCGTTTAGGTCATATCGGTATAAAGCGCATGAAGAAACTCCATACCGATGGACTTCTGGAATCACTTGATTATGAATCACTTGGTACTTGCGAACCGTGCCTCATGGGCAAGATGACTAAAACGCCGTTCTCCGGAACTATGGAGCGAGCAACTGATTTATTGGAAATCATACATACTGATGTATGTGGTCCAATGAATATTGAAGCTCGCAGCGGGTATCGTTATTTTCTCACCTTCACAGATGATTTGAGCAGATATGGGTATATCTACTTGATGAAACACAAGTCTGAAACATTTGAAAAGTTCAAAAAATTTCAGAGTGAAGTGGAAAATCATCATAACAAGAAAATAAATTTTCTACGATCTGATCGTGGAGGAGAATATTTGAGTTACGAGTTTGGTCTACATTTGAAACAATGCGGAATAGTTTCGCAACTCACGCCACCCGGAACACCACAACAAAATGGTGTGTCTGAACGTCGTAATCGTACTTTACTAGATATGGTGCGATCTATGATGTCTCTTACTGATTTACCGCTATCGTTTTGGGGTTATACTTTAGAGATGGCCGCATTCACGTTAAATAGGGCACCATCAAAATCCGTTGAGACGACGCCTTATGAACTGTGGTTTGGAAAGAAACCAAAGTTGTTGTTTCTTAAAGTTTGGGGCTGCGATGCTTATGTGAAGAAACTTCAACCAGATAAGCTCGAACCCAAATCGGAGAAATGTGTCTTCATAGGATACCCAAAAGAGACTATTGGGTACACCTTCTATCACAGATCTGAAGGCAAGATTTTCGTTGCGAAATTTGGATCCTTTCTAGAGAAGGAGTTTCTCTCGAAAGAAATGAGTTGGAGGAAAGTAGAACTTGATGAGGTAACTGTACTTGCTCCCTTGTTGGAAAGTAGTTCATCACAAGAACCGGTTCCTGTGACAACTACATCAATCAGTGAGGAAGCTAATGATATTGATCATGAAGCTTCAGATCAAGTTACTACTGAACCTCGTAGGACTACCAGAGTAAGATCCGCACCAGAATGGTACGGTAATCCTATTCTAATTCATGTTACTTGACCATGGCGAACCTACGAACTACGAGGAAGCGATGATGAGCCCAAATTCCGTAAAATGGCTTGAGGCCATGAAATCTGAGATGGGATCCATGTATGAGAACAAAGTATGGACTTTGGTTGACTTGCCCGATGATCGGCAAGCCATTGAAAATAAATGGATCTTCAAGAAGAAGACTGACGCTGATGGTAATGTAACTGTCTACAAAGCTCGACTTGTTGCAAAAGGTTTTCGACAAGTTCGAGGAGTTGACCACAATGAGACTTTCTCACCCGTAGCGATGCTTAAGTCTGTCTCAATCATGTTAGCAATTGCCGCATTTTATGATTATGAAATTTGGCAAATGGATGTCAAAACTGCATTCCTCAATGGATATCTGGAAGAAGAGTTGTATATGATGCAACCGGAAGGTTTTGTCAATCCAAAAGGTGCTAACAAAGTGTGCAAGCTCCAGCGTTCCATTTATGGACTGGTGCAAGCATCTCGGAGTTGGAATAAACGCTTTGATAGTGTGATCAAAGCATATGGTTTTATATAGACTTTTGGAGAAGCCTGTATTTACAAGAAAGTGAGTGGGAGCTCTATAGCATTTTTGATATTATATGTAGATGACATATTGTTAATTGGAAATGATATAGAATTTCTGGATAGCATAAATGGAAACTTAAATAAAAGTTTTTCAATGAAAGACCTCGGTGAAGCTGCTTACATATTGGGCATCAAGATCTATAGAGATAGATCAAGACGCTTAATTGGACTTTCACAAAGCACATACCTTGATAAGTTTTGAAAAAGTTCAAAATGGATCAGGCAAAGAAAGGGTTCTTGCCTGTATTACAAGGTGTGAAGTTGAGTCAGACTCAATGCCCGACCACAGCAGAAGATAGAGAGAAAATGAAAGATGTTCCCATGCTTCAGTCGTAAATGGTTACGTCGATGCAAGCTTTGACACTGATCCGGACGATTCTAAATCGCAAACCGGATACGTGTTTTTATTAAACGGTGGAGCTGTAAGTTGGTGCAGTTCTAAACAAAGCGTCGTGGCGGGATCTACATGCGAAGCGGAGTACATAGCTGCTTCGGAAGCAGCAAATGAAGGAGTCTGGATAAAGGAGTTCATTTCCGATCTGGGTATCATACCTAGTGCATCGGAACCAATGAAGATCTTCTATGACAATACTGGTGCAATTGCCTTGGCAAAGGAATCAAAATTTCACAAGAGGACCAAGCACATCAAGAGATGGTTCAATTCCATCCGGGACCAAGTCCAGGTGGGAGACATAGAGATTTGCAAGATACATACGGATCTGAATGTTGCAGACCCGTTGACTAAGCCTCTTCCACGAGCAAAACATGATCAGCACCAAGACTCCATGAGTGTTAGAATCATTACTGTGTAATCTAGATTATTGACTCTAGTGCAAGTGGGAGACTGAAGGAAATATGCCCTAGAGGCAATAATAAAGTTATTATTTATTTCCTCATATCATGATAAATGTTTATTATTCATGCTAGAATTGTATTAACCGGAAACATAATACATGTGTGAATACATAGACAAACTTAACATCACTAGTATGCCTCTACTTTACTAGCTCATTAATCAAACATGGTTGTGTTTCCTAACCATAGACATGTGTTGTCATTTGATTAACGGGATCACATCATTAGAAGAATGATGTGATTGACTTGACCCATTCCGTTAGCTTAGCACTTGATCATTTAGTATGTTGATATTGCTTTCTTCATGACTTATACAAAGTTCCTACAACTATGAGATTATGCAACTCCCATTTACCGGAGGAACATTTTGTGTGCTACCAAACGTCACAACGTAACTGGGTGATTATAAAGGAGATCTACAGGTGTCTCCAAAGGTACATGTTGAGTTGGCGTATTTTGAGATTAGGTTTTGTCACTCCGATTGTCGGAGAGGTATCTCTGGGCCCTCTCGGTAATGCACATCACTATAAGCCTTACAAGCAATGTAGCTAATGAGTTAGTTACGGAATGATGTATTACGTAACGAGTAAATAGACTTGTCGGTAACGAGATTGACCTAGGTATTGGATACCGATAATCGAATCTCGGGTAAGTAACATACCGATGACAAAGGGAACAACGTATGTTGTTATGCGGTTTGACCGATAAAGTTCGTCGTAGAATATGTAGGAGCCAATATGAGCATCCAGGTTCCGCTATTGGTTATTGACCGGTAACAGTTCTAGGTCATGTCTAAATAGTTCTCGAACCCGTAGGGTCCGCACGCTTAAAGTTACGATGACAGTTATATTATGAGTTTATAGTGTTTGATGTACCAAAGGTTGTACGGAGTCCCGAATGTGATCACGGACATGACGAGGAGTCTCGAAATGGTCGAGACATAAAGATTGATATATTGGAAGCCTATATTTGGATATCGGAACCGTTCCGGGTGAAATCGGGATTTTACCGGAGTACCGGGGGGTTACCAGAACCCCCCGGGGGTTAATGGGCCTACATGTGCCCTAAGGGAGAAGAGGAGGGCCGGCCAGGGCAGGCCGCGCGCCCCCTCCCCCCTACTCCGAATAGGACAAGGAAGGGGCCGGGGGGGGGGGGGGGGCGGTGCCCCCCTTTCCTCTTTCCCCCTTCCCCCTTCCTTCTCTAACAAGGCAAGATGAGGGAGTCCTACTCCCGGTGGGAGTAGGACTCCTCCAGGCGCACCCCTAGGGGCCGGACGCACCTCCCCCCTCCCTCCTTTATAAACAGGGGCAGGGGGGCACCCCATGACACACAAGTTGATCTTCGTGTCTTTCCTTAGCCGTGTGCGGTGCCCCCCTCCACCATATTCCACCTCGGTCATATCGTAGCGGTGCTTAGGCGAAGCCCTGCGTCGGTAGAAAATCATCACCATCACCACACAGTCATGCTGACGGAACTCTTCCCCGAAACCCTGCCGGATCGGAGTCCGGGGATCATCATCGAGCTGAACGTGTGCTGAACTCGGAAGTGCCGTACGTTCGGTACTTGGATCGGTTGGATCATGAAGACGTACGACTACATCAACCACGTTGTTCTAGCGCTTCCGCTTTCGGTCTACGAGGGTACGTGGACAACACTCTCCCCTCTCGTTGCTATGCATCACCATGATCCTTGCGTGTGCGTAGGAATTTTTTTGAAATTACTACGTTCCCCAACAACCACTCCGTCTCTCGCTGATCTCTCCCTAGCCCGAGCACACCATGTTGGCACGTTCTCGACCTTTGACGATATCTCTCTATCTTATCCTCTGGCACCACCACTCTCTCATACCCCCCCTCTCTCTAACGCGCACATATCCCACCCCCACCACATCGCCCGTGTCAAAATCCACTAGCGGGCGCCACCAGTCGCGGCTCCTCCGGCCGGCAAACCCCCACCACTGTGGCAGACCTCCGGCCTCCCCCTTCCTCTGCTCCGTCTCTGCCGGTCCCTTCTTCTCCCGCTGCAATGCGCGACAAAGTCCGGCGCTGGAGCTGCGCATTGGCGGCGGTGAACGGCCCGCTGGCGGTGACGCGCGGGAGGCGTTAGCAGGGCGCGGGCGGGTGTGGTGTTGTGGGCCGGCACGGGCAGGGCGGCCGGCATGGGAGGCCGCTGCGGGCGACGCGCAGGCGGGCGGCACGAGCAATCCACGTGCGAGCGGTGCGAGCAGGCGATGGTCGAGTGGCGAGCGTGCTGAGCTGGGCACGACTGTTGCGGTCGGCGCGGGAGGCCTTTGTGGGCCGGCGCAGGAGGAGACTGCGGGTAGGGCGGCCAGTGTCTCCTCCCTCCTATTGGTGCTGTTGAGCGGCGCGGCCAGGGCAGCCAACATCTCCTCCGTTCGGCTCCGACTGCTGCTGTGGACATGAACACCAAACATGACAGTAACAATGAACTGACAGACATGAACGGGGCATGAACGCAGGACGGATTGACACAAACGAATAACCATGTTTTTTTAATAATATAAAAAATATTTGCCATCTGTGGGCTCAAGGGCGGACGGCAAACATGTAGTATTACTGACGGCAAAGATAGTTTTGTTTGCCGTCTGTGGGTTTGAGGGAAGACGGCAAATCCACAGTTTGGTTGATGGCAAATTCTTTGCCGTCTGCCCAATGAAAAGCTGACGACATTGTATTCTTTACCACTTCGGCTTTGCCGGCACTCTTTGCCGTCTGTACTTGCCAGACGGAAAACTGCCTGATTCCTGTAAAACCAAATCCTAGGACATTTTTTACATTTGTCAAACAAAACATACTAGTACTGTTGCCCAGGTTTGGGATGGTGTGAAACTTAAAACTTACTGTCAGTCACTGTGTTGAAGAGAACTTCCGTAGGAAGTGGCAGGATCTTACGTTGTTACTATCTCAACATATCCCTAATGACAACAGTGACATGCCTGTGTGGGCACTTGAATCTAATGGAGTGTACTGGGCAACATCCTTTTATAACATGATTAATTGGGGGGGGGGGGTCTACCCCAATTTAGAAGAACTTTTGGAAAATTCCTGTTCGACATAGATACTTAGTGTTTATATGGCTAGCTTACCACAACAAAATCCTCACTAGAGATAATTTTGGCAAGAGGCAACAAGTTAATGATGGGACTTGCTTGTTCTATGGTGAAAATGAAACTATCCATCATCTATTTTTTGATTGTATTGTTGCTAAGGAAATTTGGAAAGACTTTGATGATACTTTTAGCTTCTATTGGCCACATAATATGATAGAGTTGTCTGTCTTATGGGGCCTTAACAATAAGAAGATAACATTGCTCGTGTTAATGCCATTTGGAGCATTTTGACCATGCGTAACCAAATGTGCTTTCAGGGTGTGTCATGGATAAGCACTCGCGTTATCCTAGGGAAGGCCAACTCACTTTTGCAAAAAATAATGGAAGATCCTGTGTGTGGCCCACCAATCAGTCTTACTCCGACGCTGTCACCTGCCGTTGGACCGTCGAAGAGGCGAATTATTACGCATAGCTTGGAAGTGAAGGCCCCGGCTGGCGTAGGGAGGACTAGGTGGCTTCTATCACAGGGCTCACTCTGGTTGAGCTGTTGTGTGCAAGATTGCGATAGTAGATCCTAGTTTTTCTACTGCGCAGTTCAGATGTGTCATTCCATGGCCCTACGTGGCCACTTTTATTTCATAACTGCTATGTAGGTTATATTTCTACTGGTCTGCTACTCTAAGTTGGCCTGGATGCTATGAACTGTCCTGGATACGGTGTCCCATTTTATCAATAACATGGAGAGGTGGGAAACCCATTTTGATAAAAAAAATGAAGATGCTTAGCCACTTTACACTGTCCTGTAGTGTTTTTATCCTACCCAAACCATAAGAAAGCCCTACACCTGAATCTTAGAACGCATGTTATTAACACTGCTGCACCTGTTCTTGTACACCCTACCGTGCCACATCGTGATGTCCGTTTCCTTTACATGCATTGCATTTCGAGGCGATTGATGGTATCCGACGAGATAAAGTGAAGAATTCCAAAGGTGATTGCTTTGGATGGTATCGCGTTCATCGGTGCGTTTCCAAGCAAAAACTGCATTTTTTTCACCTCCACGTGGGACACTAGGACGGCTCGTGTAATGTCGACTACTACCAATGTGTGTGTGTGTGTGTGTGTGTGTGTGTGTGTGTGTGTGTGTGTGTGTGTGTGTGCGAGTTTGTGAACCAATGGGACAAACCCAACATGAGGTGCTCTCTCACTACTTTTGAGAGAGAATCACGAGAGAGGACAAATGAACCAGCAGCAGTTTCAATATTTGTTGATGATGTCTATACATAGAGTTACAAGGGGCGTGTGCAAACGAGGCACGGCTGCCGGTTGCTAATTACCAACCGACATACTAATTACAAAAGCAGGGATTAGCTCTATTGGTTAATTCCTAACAAGTATCTTTCTGAATCTTGTTTGTTGTTGAGGCTAGTATCTTTCTGAATCTCACCGTGTTATTAATAGTGTTTCACCTGGCTCTTGTAGCCTTACTCAAACCCTACTGCGCAACATGATGATGCTCATTTCTTTCTTCGTGTGCTACATGCATTGCATTTCGATGGGATGCAATAGTATGTATGTTGTGCTTATTGTATTTACATGCTTATTTGGTGAGGAAGCCCCCATCTCTAATTCATTCATTCTTCTTTGCTTTTTGCCTGCAGTGGTGCAGGTTATAACCCTACCTTGGAGGGTGGTGTTCGGATGACCTGCGATCACATAGAAACCAAGGATGCGAGCCATTGGTGGGAGTTCATGAAGTGGTGACAACACAGGTGAGCTTGATTAGTAAGCTGGCGATCGAGTAACAAAATGTGGTTCGAGTTGATTTTTTGTGTTTCTTTGAATCTCTCATTGATATCCGAAGGTGATTTGTCACCTTCTTCTTTGCTATTTGTGGTTGCTTTTTGGGTTTGAAGGATGAAGCAAATCACACTCAAGGAACAAGTTAACCTATCTTGATGCCTACCAATGTTCATGTTGAGTCATTTCTGCACTATATTTTTCACCGTAGCAATAGATCATTGACTGGTGTCCATGATCCCTTCCAATTAGTACTCTATGTGTGTTCTCTTTTGTTTTCTTGCAGAATAATTAAACTCTTATGTACTTGGGTGTGTGTAGTGGATAAGTGTGGACTCCTAGAGGCATTGCAAAATAATTTAGTGTTGGTCAAGTTGTTTCGGCTCCACCGTATTCAAGTGGCCGTCAAAAGTACTTTATGCACTTTGGATGATTACAGACACTGCTAGATAACTCAACATCAATCACTTCTCTAACATTCCATGAACTCTCCATGGCATTGGTTTACCTTTTGAAGAATCAGATGTCGATAATGCATTACTTAGGTGACCTCCGGTTTGTTCCTCTAGAGTTTGAGTGTCTGCAACCTACAACTTTGTTCAAATGGAAAGGAAAAAAACTATAAACTGTTACGTAATATAAACAACAAATATATATGTCCCCTGCAAGAAATAGATTGGACAATTTTTGTTATGTTGGGATGCATATGATTTACAACTCCTCCCCATTACATCATATATCTCATTTGCTGGTTGGCGGACTCAATGCCGAGTCCCGCTCCGCAGCAGAGCCCGAAGTCTGTTCATCAGACTGCCTTGTCAATCATTTGCTATTAACTATCAAACATCTGACATATTTCTTCGCAGTTGCCCTCTGCCCCTCCCCTCCACCCTTTTTGAATACCTTTTTTTCGAGTACCATTTCCGGATAGCTATGTCCCTGCATCAGAATAAGAGAAAGGGGCAGATGATCCGTTGGCCACAGAGACAATGCTTCCTGCAATTGACCATATTATTGATCAAAGGCTAGAAAACATATAGCGATTTCAATGAGATTGTACCATCAATCAAGTAAACGGTGTAATTCCTGATTAATGGTAAAGAAATAAGTCAACAATGTTGTCTGATGTGCTTGAGGATTTAGTACACGTTTGTCATACCCAAACCCCTATTTCCGGGGATGTTTTTGCCCTGACATTTAGCCACTTGGATGAAAGTAACTTGTGGGCATTAGGTGTCTTGACGCGTGTATTTCTTTGGGATATCGTTGGGTAGAAATGCATGTGTGGTTGTGTGTTTTTGTTTGAAATTTTTTGAACGTGGTTGCCCCATCCCCGTGTAGCTCTAGCGTTTGCATTTTGGTTTTGGAGGTTGTTCCACCGTGTAGTTTTTGGGACTTTTATGGCCCGTTTGGTTCATGACTAACTTTGTCACAATTAACCTTAGGCAAAGTGTGGCTGCCACAAAAAGTGTGGCTAACAAAATGACCACCACAAGTGTGGCAAGATTTGGCAAAAAATTAAGCCTATAACTTGTGGGCCATATAACTAGAAAAGTGTGTCAAGCCACAAGTGTGGCAATAAATTAAACACATGCCTAAAGTGTTGTGACATGACTAAGGTTAGGCTTGGCAACCTTAGGCTGAGAAGAAAACAGCCCCCTATCTATGCGCCGCTCTAGGGTGTAGGTTGTTTGACCGTGTGGCATTTCACTTTTTCTTCTTCTCTATGTGCCGCTCTAGCCGGCAATGCAGCTTCAAATTTTCTTTTGCCGTTGTATGGGCCGATTTGGCTTAGTATATACGTATGTGCTTGCATGCGAGAAGAGGGACGTCCAACGAACAAGAAATGAGCAAACTGGTGGTCTACGTCCAACTACAAGGCGACAAAAGTACATGGTTAAATCAGCTATTGTATGCATTGGAACACACCGCTTGGGTGGATGACCGACCAGTAGCAGCTGCCCGGAGCGGTGGCCACGGGATTGGCGCTTAGGTACAGCGACAAGACGGCAAGGGGCATGGGCGCAATCAGCTGCTGCCCGGCTCCTGCGTAGACGACCGACCAATGGTGAAGTCATGCACGTAACGGTTTTGTCTCATTTGTCTGGATGGGCTCCTTAATTATGGGTATTGGGCTGCATGCATATTCGATTTTTGTTTTCGTCCGTGATTGGACCACATGCATACGCATGCATGCTGCATCACCTGGTTTCTGGTGTGATATTGTTGGCTGCTACGTGAGTTGACGCGTGGATCAGTGTTTGTCGGTTCGTTTCCGTTTCTTCACGTGTCCATCATCCCGTGTTTTCTCAAAGCCTCTGGCCAAATCGTCCACCGTCTAACATGCCTATAAAAGCTCACATTCTGTCCTCTCAAATGCATTGACTAAAACCCGTTTGTCTCGCCTCGCGCGGTCTTCTCATCCTAACATGCGGGCTGCCTTTTCTTTGTTGCCTCTATCTGCTCGCTGCCAGTCGTCTCTCGACCGCAGCCATTAGGCCGCTTCATTTCTTTCCCAGCCTCTCCCCCACTCAGCATGGAGCCCGTAGCAGCAGTTCTAGGCCTTGTTCTGCTTGCCGATAGCTCTCCATAGCAGTGCCCCTTCGTTCTTCCTGAGACACGACGATGACAGTGTTGTCTCAGCGCCTCCTGCGGACTTCCATGCTGAGCGGCGCCGGACAAGCTCGAGGCCAGCCTGCTAGCCGTCTTGTCGTCGACAACGCCGAGGATCACCGCGAGGTCCGCCGCCGAGGGGCAACCTGTGTAGCCATCCACGCCCTCCACCATGCCACGGTCGTTTAGCAGTGGCAGATGCACCAGCTCCACATGCTTTTGCTCCTCAAAATCGTAGATCAAGCAGAGAAACGGAGTGGTGCAGCGGCGGACGGAGGCTACAGCCTACAGCGCTGCAGCGTAGCATGGGCGCGGCGGTAACATGACAGGTAGAGCATCGCGGCATCCGCCCTACGATGTGTCAGCCACTCGGCAACAACCCTGGACCGCACGTCGTCGTTGGAGTCGGACATGGCTTTCTCTGTTTCTCCATCTGCTCCCGTCGACGGAGGCCCATGTGGTGTTGCGCCAGGCCGTGTGCATCATATCCGGCGGCGATGAAGCATGCAAGTTGATGGGCAAGAACTGTGGACCGTGCGGACGGCGATGGAGTGATGGGAGGAAGGCACGTCAGAGATGGAGATGGGGCAGTTCCGTGTCCATGACACCATGGTCGTAGAAGAGATGGTGGTGGTGAGCTTAGATGTGTTGTGTTGGTAGCCCAATCGCAGGCTCATCATTGAGGCCAGCGTGTTTGGGCGAGTATAATCTTCTTGATGTACGATGGCTCCGTGTTCATACATGTCCGTGCATGGTGTGTATGTGTTCTTGCGCTGGTTCATCTCCCTGCTGAGCATAGTTGTCTTGTAGTTTCTATGCACACTAATTTTTGCAGTTTTTATACACTGAAAATAGGACATATACATGTACCATATCGATGAGGCGCAGCGTGCCGCTCGCGCGGGTATGGCTAATAAGAACATATATGCCTTCAAGCCTGATTTTCGCGCGTTGCTTGTTGTGTTCTTTTAGTTTTGGGTGTGTCTAGGAATCAGTCGACTGAGACTTCGCAAAGTCTCAGTCGAATGATGTCACCTAGAGATGATTTGGCCCGTTTTGCCTCCCTGGATAGTGGGTTCTAATTCCCCCGTTATGGGCTTCAGTTCTAGGCTTTTCTTTGTCTTTTTATTGGTTTGGGCTGTTTTTTGTTTGTCTTTTTTGCTAAAATGAAAAAAAAACTACAGCCCAGAAAGAGACAGCTAAAAACGCTATTCTGTACCTAAACGACGAGAATTCCTTCGGTTCCCTGTTTGTTTGTTTGTCTTGTTTCCATGCACAAGTCAGCTTGGTCTGTGTGTGTGCGCACTTTGGTTAGAGTTGGGTTCAATTAGTGAAAACAATCAGCTCCGTTCACCAGTTATAACAAAATCAGAGGTGCTCAGAACCTGACGGCGGCTACTTAAAAAGGCGATCAGAAGCTACTTTGAAATTTTTCAGCCACTTCATTTCTTATTAGACACATTAAAAACTGCCCAAGAAAAAAGGGGAGCCCTCCATTTCGGAGCATCCAAAATTTGGGCTCCGCCCGAGCAAAAACACAACACAGGCAGAACAAGAAAAATCATTGGCACCTTAGTCGCTACTTTGACATTTGGGCTACTCTCTTGCGTTGGGACATCTCTATGAATGGTAATTTTGTCACACATAGGTGAACCCTAGAGAAAAAATTAAGGTAGGGGTGCTGAATTTCGGCGCACAGACACAACAACGGGGATTGATTTACTTGGGCAAGTAGGTTGATTACATGCTCTGCAGGGCGCGAGTAGGCTGGAGTTGCACCAGTGTGCCCATGGATCTTGACGCCGACGACCTGCATCGCAGACCCCTGAGGTATGGACCCCATGTACGACCTTCTCTCGTCCTCCCCCCCTCCCCCCTCTCTGTGTCTAAATTTAAACAGTGACGGCTGGATATTTCTAGGAGAACGTTAGAAGTTGAGGATTGGGGCCACATTCCAGTGACTTGAGAGATCCAAGGCCACACCAGTGCGACTTCCCGCTGTCCCTTCCAACAAAATAAAGTCTAGATACAGCGATGTTGAAAAGACATGTTGTTGCAGTCGAGGGGTGACACTTGCAGTTGCATGCCTAGTGTACGCATGCAACTACACCCCGAGCAAAACAAAGTACAGTTCATCGTATTGGAAGACATGCAATTGCAGTAGGGGACGGTGCTTGCAGTTGCAAGGCTAGTGTACACATGCAATTGCACCCCCTCTCCCGATGCCCTCTGAAAAAATAGAAGTCCAGTTCAACCATGTTGGAAGAGCCGCGCATGGCATCACATGTCCAGGAGGTCGACATGCAATTGTGGGACTAAACGAGTTAGAAAACACACCCTTAGTGATTTGTGTGATGGCTTGATCAGGGATCTACATGAATTGTAGTCGGATACTGACACTCGTAGTTGCGGGTCTAGTGGCAGACATGCAATTGCAGTCTACATGGCTCGCATGCAGCTGCAACTCAAGGAATAGGCATGCAATTGGCACCCAACAAAAATAAAAATACATCCTTATTGTCACTCCGGCGGCGGTGACACACAAGACAAGCTATAATCCATATGAAAATGCAGCTCGGGGTGGACATGAATTGCAATCGGGTGCCGACGCTCACAATTGCGAGTCTTGTGGCAGACATGCAATTGCAGTTGACATGGCCCGCATGCAGTTGCAACTCAGGGAATGGGCATGCAATTGGCACCCAAAAAAATTAAAAACAAAAATGCATCCGTGTCGTCACTCCGGTGGTGGCACACAAGACAAGCTATACACATATGAAAATGCAGCTCAAGGGTGGACATGAATTGCAAGTGGTTGCCAACACATGCAATTGCGAGTCTAGTGGCAGACATGCAATTGCAGTTGACATGGCTCGCATGCAACTGCAACTCAGGGAATGGGCATGCAATTGGCACCCGAAAAATGCATCCTTATCGTCACCCCGGCGGCGGCACACAAGATAAGTTATAACCCATATGAAAAATTAAGCTCGAGGGTGGACATAAATTGCATTCGGGTGTCAACACTTGCAGTTGTGAGTCTAGTGGCAAACATGCAATTGAAATCGATAAGGCCCGCATACGGTTGCAACTCAGGGAATGGGCATACAATTGGCTCCCAAAAAATAAAAAATAAAAATGAATCTTGCGACATACAAGACAAGCTATAACCCATATGAAAATACAGCCAGGGTGGACATGAATTGCAGTCGGATGACGACACTTGCAGTTGCGAGTCTAGTGACAAACATGCAATTGCAGTCAACATGGCCCGCATGCAGTTGCAACTTAGGGAATGGGCATGCAACTGGCACCCAAAAAGGCATCCTTATCGGCACCCCGGCAGCGGCGGCACACAAGATAAGCTATAACCCATATGAAAATTTAAGCTCAGGGGTGGACATGAATTGTAGTTGGGTGTCGACACTTGCAGTTGCGAGTCTAGTGGCAGACATGCAATTGCAATCGACAAGGCCCACATGCAGTTGCTACTCAGGGAATGGGCATACAAATAGCTCCCAAAAAATAAAAAATAAAAATGAATCCTAGTCGTCACTCCGCCGGCGGCGGCACACAAGACAAGCTATAACCCATATGAAAATGCAGCCAATGATGGACATGAATTGCAGTCGGGTGTCGACACTTGCAATTGCGAGTCTACTGACAAACATGCAATTGCAGTCAGTGGCTAAGCCACGTCTAGGCTGTGTAGTCACTTGACTACACAGCTCTTTGGCATAAAACGTAATACATCAAGTATAAATCATGCGAAAAACTATAAAATTATTATATTTGACTGCACAACTTTAAAGTGACTACACATGATTTTTATTCCTGGCACCACCACTGATTGCAGTCGACATGGCCCGCATGCAATTGCAACTTAGTGAATGGGCATGCAACAGGAACCCAAAAAATAAAAAATAAAAAGTATCCTTGTCGTCACTCCGGTGGTGGCACACAAGACAAGCTATAACCCAAATAAAAATGCAGCTCAGGGGTGGACATGAATTGCAGTCGGATGCCGACCCTTGCAGTTGCGAGTCTAGTGGCAGATATGCAATTATAGTCGACATGGTCCGCATGCAGTTGCAACTCAGGGAATGGGAATGCAACTGGCACCCAAAAAAATAAAAAATAAAAATGAATACTTGTCGTTACTCCGACGTCAGCGGCACACACAAGACAAGCTATAGCCCAAATGAAAATGCAGCTCAGGGTGTGGACGTGCAATTGGCGCTCCCTCTCTCTAGTTTTTAGACGCGTTGTGACCCTTTCAATTGCAGTCGGCATGATTACGTGCAGATGTTGTGCAACAAAAAAATTAGTAAAAATGTTGAAAAATGAATATGCTCGTTTATAGACTACTACAATAACAAAAACACACAGACTTTGTCTTCCACGTCTAGTTAAAAAAACTTGCATGTGGCCATGTGAGAGAGATGAACGAACTTGCATGTGGCTATGTGAGAGAGATGAACGGCCAGCAGGAGAAAATGGGATCGTATTGCTCGCTCCTGTCCCCAGGCAAATACTAGCACCGGAAAAAAGCCCAGCCTAGAAGAAAGCCTAAAAAGAAGAAAAGGCAAAAAACAAAGAAAAAGCACACAACGCCCCTCACGGTCAGCACATAGCGTATCCCTGTCCAACACAGACAAAAAGGCGAAAAGGAAGGAAAAGAAAAAGATAACGGGCCGGTCGCACCACTAGAACAGGCTGATACTTCAATACATGACATCAGCGATCGTTTAAATCTCGAAACGATCCAACGAACCGGGGCATCGACTGTGACTTCGCTAAAACTTAGTCGACTGAGTTTTAGCGGTCCCCTTTAGTTTTTCTTCCATTGTAACGCACGGTCGTTTTTGCTAGTTATTAGGTAAAGATATTCTGCCGAAGGGAAAAAAGAAAGAACTAGAGAAACGGGGTTAGGTCCGATAATCTCAGCCCCATACCATGACCACCTCCACGTCAAAGTTGTTCGGATATGACGCAGGAGATTCAGTTTAGGATCGGTTTTCGTTTCCTTTTATTCTGGGATGAGCGTGACGTGTGGGATGCTCAACTATTGTCTCTTGCTTATTTCGTGTTCAGTTTCAGTGTGTTAGTCTGTCAGGTTCAGTTGCCGATCGTGGTCCGGCGACGACAACAATCCCGCCCTAGCTGACGGCTGACGCCACCGCCTCCCGTCGTTGTCGACTTGTCGTGTGTTCAGTGTCGCCTATCTCGACCATGGAGTCGCCTGAATCTCTCCCTGCGCCGTCCAACAACCTCCCGTGCGCATTCTTCTCTCAGATGAGGTGAGCACGGCGGATCCTCTCGGTCCACCCCGGGCTTGAGAGACGCCGGGCGGCCGCTCCAAACGTCGGCTCGGTGAGAGACAGTACCGTGTGTCCACCCTGACTTGTAGCCGTTCCCATGACACGCACTCCCACAAGTTGGCGTCGCCGGCCCAGCGGGAGAGCCCGGACCAGAGAAAATTTGTCATGAATGATACGAACTGATCGGCCCAGCAGAGCCCGAGTAGGAGTTGCCGTCGTAGTCGGAGACCTCCCGTAGGACCCTTGGAGGAGTGCGCGCAGCCTCGGGTCTTGGACACCCTGTCCCGCCTCCCGAGCTCCAGCCGCCGGTCTCGATTCCCGGCGCCAGGAGGTACGCCGGGAGGAGACAAACCCGATGGAGCCACCAGCACCTCCTCCCGCGCAACACGAATACGGCGGCGTCAGAGGTCATGCGCCACTTCCGCCGGCCGCGGCGCAACCCCAGATTGAATCCCTGCTAGCGCGTGCGTAGTCCCTCACGGGCAGGCCTAGCTGCTGGGCCGAACACGACGGCCCAGGTTAGGAACAAGAGTTACAAAACGTAGTGCGCTCCTGTCTGTTGCAATGTTTAGTACCACACCGCTCGCCTTAGGAGGTAGGACGCGGCTTAAATAGGCTTGCGCTGTGATCTGCCTCGCCGAAGACGCAAAGCTGATTCATCAGCTCTGCTGAGGCGAAAGCATTCGCTACGCACTTCTGGCTGGGCCTGTCCTGGCGGTCTGTGACCCTAGGTCTCTCCTTCCTTGGAGGTGCGGGGGGTTAGAAGTACGGTGTGATGTTAGTCTTTTTAAACATATTTTTTCAACACAGTATTTTCCCTTCAAATACTTTGCTAATTTAGTGCTCTATTCTTTTGCTTTGGACGTCTCAGAGAAAGGCGATCTTTCAATATACACTTTTTACTACTACTTTTTAATATATTTTTTAGACGCAATATATTTTTTCTTCTAAAATTTTGCTAATTTTGTGCTCTATTCGTTTGCTTTGGACGTCTCACAGGAAGGCAATCTTTTTAATTTATTTTTCTGGACGTAATATTTACTCCTCTAGTATTTCGCTAGTTTCATGCTCTATTTATTTTTTGCTTTGGACGGCTCAGAGGAAGGCAATGTTCTCTAATGCTAGAGGACGCTGCAGTAAACTCCTTGTCTATTTTAGCGTCCTCTAATATTCTTACCTTTTTGCTATCGATGGCTCGGGGGATGGTGGCATGCCTCCGCAAGCCCGCCAATCCACCTCACTGTCCGCTGCCGCGCCCCTTAATTACCCTGCCAATCGTGAAACCACCTCGGAATGGATGCTTTTCTTCTCCTCTCCTCTAATACTAGCGAACCCGGCATGGTGGCACGCCGCGCCCGTTGAGACAGACGTATTGTATTCATTGGAATATTTTGCAGGCATACCATTTATATCAGAAGGCAAATAAAGGGAAAAGACTTTCATTCATAACTACCTTACATATAACGTATAGGTAAAATGGAAAAGATATAGTACTACATTCCGGGGAGGATTCTCTTAGTCTCACTGAACATGGTTTACTGAAAAGACACTGATACGACTGGAATCCTATGGTGGCAAGACACACAAGATACCTCAACAGTCCAAACATGATCTAACTGGCTGCAACCGACGACATGAGATAGCTCTACTATGGCAAGATAGAGCGTAAGTGACATCGGATGTTGAAATCAAATCATCCTGGTGTAACCCCGCCGCGGGATTAGTACCAACAATGAAATTATAAAGTGCTTTTCCAAAATGATCCAATCGTTCAATAGGTGGGTGTCCACCCGTGTAACTGATGGTACGATCTTCAGTGAATAGGTGGGCCTGTCCTGGCAGCCTGTGACCCTAGGTCTCTCCTTACTTGGAGGTGCGGGGGGTTAGAAGTACGGTGTGATGTTAGTCTTTTTAAACATATTTTTTCAACACAGTATTTTCCCTTCAAATACTTTGCTAATTTAGTTCTCTATTCTTTTGCTTTGGACGTCTCAGAGAAAGGCGATCTTTCAATATACATTTTTTACTACTACTTTTTAATATATTTTTTAGACGCAGTATATTTTTTCTTCTAAAATTTTGCTAATTTTGTGCTCTATTCGTTTGCTTTGGACGTCTCACAGGAAGGCAATCTTTTTAATTTATTTTCTGGACGTAATATTTACTCCTCTAGTATTTCGCTAGTTTCATGCTCTAATTTTTTTTTGCTTTGGACGGCTCAGAGGAAGGCAATGTTCTCTAATGCTAGAGGACGCCGCAGTAAACTCCTTGTCTATTGCAGCGTCCTCTAATATTCTTACCTTTTCGCTATCGATGGCTTGGGGGATGGTGGCATGCCTCCGCAAGCCCGCCAATCCACCTCACTGTCCGCTGCCGTGCCCCTTAATTACCCTGCCAATCGTGGAACCACCTCGGAATGGATGCTTTTCTTCTCCTCTCCTCTAATACTAGCGAACCCGGCATGGTGGCACGCCGCGCCCGTTGAGACAGATGTATTGTATTCATTGGAATATTTTGCAGGCATACCATTTATATCAGAAGGCAAATAAAGGGAAACGACTTTCATTCATAACTACCTTACATATAACGTATAGGTAAAATGGAAAAGATATAGTACTACATTCCGGAGAGGATTCTCTTATTCTCACTGAACATGGTTTACTGAAAAGACACTGATACGACTGGAATCCTATGGTGGCAAGACACACAGGATACCTCAACAGTCCAAACATGATCTAACTGGCTGCAACCGACGACATAAGATAGCTCTACTGTGGCAAGATAGAGCATAAGTGACATCGGATGTTGAAATCAAATCATCCTGGTGTAACCCCGACGCGGGATTAGTACCAACAATGAAATTATAAAGCGCTTTTCCAAAATGATCCAATCGTTCAATAGGTGGGTGTCCACCCGTGTAACTGATGGTACGATCTTCAGTGAATAGGTGGGCCTGTCCTGGCGGCCTGTGACCCTAAGTCTCTCCTTACTTGAAGGTGCGAGGGGTTAGAAGTACGGTGTGATGTTAGTCTTTTTAAACATATTTTTTCAACACAGTATTTTCCCTTCAAATACTTTGCTAATTTAGTGCTCTATTCTTTTGCTTTGGACGTCTCAGAGAAAGGCGATCTTTCAATATACACTTTTTACTACTACTTTTTAATATATTTTTTAGACGCAATATATTTTTTCTTCTAAAATTTTGCTAATTTTGTGCTCTATTCGTTTGCTTTGGACGTCTCACAGGAAGGCAATCTTTTTAATTTATTTTCTGGACGTAATATTTACTCCTCTAGTATTTCGCTAGTTTCATGCTCTTTTTTTTTTGCTTTGGACGGCTCAGAGGAAGGCAATGTTCTTTAATGCTAGAGGACGCCGCAGTAAACTCCTTGTCTATTGCAGCGTCCTCTAATATTCTTACCTTTTTGCTATCGATTGCTCGGGGGATGGTGGCATGCCTCCGCAAGCCCGCCAATCCACCTCACTGTCCGCTGCCGTGCCCCTTAATTACCCTGCCAATCGTGAAACCACCTCGGAATGGATGCTTTTCTTCTCCTCTCCTCTAATACTAGCGAACCCGGCATGGTGGCACGCCGCGCCCGTTGAGACAGACGTATTGTATTCATTGGAATATTTTGCAGGCATACCATTTATATCAGAAGACAAATAAAGGGAAAAGACTTTCATTCATAACTACCTTACATATAACGTATAGGTAAAATGGAAAAGATATAGTACTACATTCCGTAGAGGATTCTCTTAGTCTCACTGAACATGGTTTACTGAAAGGACACTGATACGACTGGAATCCTATGGTGGCAAGACACACAGGATACCTCAACAGTCCAAACATGATCTAACTGGCTGCAACCGACGACATGAGATAGCTCTACTGTGGCAAGATAGAGCATAAGTGACATCGGATGTTGAAATCAAATCATCCTGGTGTAACCCCGCCGCGGGATTAGTACCAACAATGAAATTATAAAGCGCTTTTCCAAAATGATCCAATCGTTCAATAGGTGGGTGTCCAGCCGTGTAACTGATGGTACGATCTTCAGTGAATGGACGTTACATACGGAGGACCACCACGTCAGAGAAGTTGTCGCATATGCGTGTTGTTGGTACCTTAGGATGAAATTTGTCATATAACTTGAGGCTCTCAAAAGCAAATTGTTTTGGTCACGGAAATTTAGATAAGAAGATATGTGTCTTTTATATAAATTTTTAGTTTGGTCTCTACATAGTAAGGGACCACCCACCAAGTGGAAAGAAACACACCAATACAGTCAAAAGTAAAGATCTTCAGAACAATGCTTTTCATAGCTAATATTGAATAAACATTCACATTCCATAACAAAAAAAACTAACTACAACTTATATCCGATCCCAAGTACAACCAATGACGTGGTATAAAAATCAACTATTTGATCACCACAGAAACGTTAGCAGTACGGGAAACATGGAGATTTGTCGTCAGTACTTTCTTTGTCGTCAGCATTTTCATCAGGGCAGACTGCAAAGAAAGGGTTTGCCGTCATCAGCAGACGACAAAGAAAAAGTAACGGCAAAATAAACCTTGGCGTCTGTAAAAACAATACAGACTGCAAAGAGCTCACTTTGCCGTCTGAAAAAATACATACAGACGACAAAGATCTTTGCCGTCTGTAATACAAAAGGCAGACGACAAAGAGAAAACATAGTCCACGGATTGATCCCACGGATCGATGAGGACGATCACAGCCACACCCCCACCTATACGCGGCCATCTGCCGGGTCGGGCCTACCAAAGCCCGAGGCAGAAAACATAGGCCCGAGCCCGGCCCGGCCGTCGGGCCTGGTTTTTGGGCCCAAGCCCAGCTTGAAAGTGATAAAGCCCGACGGGCCTCAGGCCGCGGGCCGGTCCCCTTTAGTATATCGCGAAAACGGCAGGCCCGGCCCCCATTCGGGCTCAAAATCTAGGCCCGAGCACGGCCTGGGTGTAACGTGGGGTCGGGCCAAGTCATTCGGCCCGGACTGCCCATGGCTAGGACTACCCCCACCATTGAAGGAAATATGCCCTAGAGGCAATAATAAAGTTATTGTTTATTTCCTCATATCATGATAAATGTTTATTATTCATGCTAGAATTGTATTAACCGGAAACATAATACATGTGTGAATACATAGACAAACTTAACGTCACTAGTATGCCTCTACTTGACTAGCTCATTAATCAAAGATGGTTGTGTTTCCTAACCATAGACAGGTGTTGTCATTTGATTAACGGGATCACATCATTAGAAGAATGATGTGATTGACTTGACCCATTCTGTTAGCTTAGCAGTTGATCGTTTAGTATGTTGCTATTTCTTTCTTCATGACTTATACAAAGTTCCTACAACTATGAGATTATGCAACTCCCGTTTACCGGAGGAAAATTTTGTGTGCTGCCAAACGTCACAACTAACTGGGTGATTATAAAGGAGCTCTACAGGTGTCTCCAAAGGTACATATTGAGTTGGCGTATTTTGAGATTAGGTTTTGTCACTCCGATTGTGGGAGAGGTATCTCTGGGCCCTCTCGGTAATGCACATCACTATAAGCCTTGCAAGCAATGTAGCTAATGAGTTAGTTACGGAATGATGTATTACGTAACGAGTAAAGAGACTTGCCGGTAACGAGATTGAACTAGGTATTGGATACCTATAATCGAATCTCGGGTAAGTAACATACCGATGACAAAGGGAACAACGTATGTTGTTATGCGGTTTGACCGATAAAGATCTTCGTAGAATATGTAGGAGACAATATGAGCATCCAGGTTCCGCTATTGGTTATTGACCGGAAACAGTTTTAGGTCATGTCTACATAGTTCTCGAACAAGTAGGGTCCGCACGCTTAACGTTACGATGACAGTTATATTATGAGTTTATAGTGTTTGATGTACCAAAGGTTGTTCGGAGTCCCGGATGTGATCACGGACATGACGAGGAGTCTCGAAATGGTCGAGACATAGAGATTGATATATTGGAAGCCTATATTTGGATATCGGAATCGTTCCGGGTGAAATCGGGATTTTACCGGAGTACCGGGGGGTTACCGGAATCCCCCGGGGGATAATGGGCCTACATGGGCCCTAAGGGAGAAGAGGAGGGCCGGCTAGGGCAGGCCGCGCGCCCTCTCCCCCTAGTCTGAATAGGACAAGGAAGGGGGGCGGCGCCCCCCTTTCCTCTTTCCCCCTTCCCCCTTCCTTCTCCAACAAGGCAAGAGGGGGGAGTCCTACTCCCGGTGGGAGTAGGACTCCTCCAGGCGCACCCCTAGGGGCCGGCCGCACCTCCCCCTCCCTCATTTATATATGGGGGCAGGGGTGCACCCCATGACACACAAGTTGATCTTCGTGATCATTCCTTAGCCGTGTGCGGTGCCCCCCTCCACCATATTCCACCTCGGTCATATCATAGCGGTGCTTAGGTGAAGCCCTGCATCGGTAGAACATCATCACCATCACCACGCCTTCGTGCTGATGGAACTCTTCCCCGACACCCTGCTGGATCGGAGTCCGGGGATCGTCATCGAGCTGAACGTGTGCTGAACTCGGAGGTGCCATACGTTCGGTACTTGGATCGGTCGGATCGTGAAGACGTACGACTACATCAACCGCGTTGTTCTAACGCTTCCGCTCTCGGTCTATGAGGGTACGTGGACAACACTCTCCACTCTCGTTGCTATGCATAACCATGATCCTTGCGTGTGCGTAGGATTTTTTTTGAAATTACTACGTTCCCCAACAGTGGCATCCGAGCCAGGTTTTATGCGTAGATGTCATATGCACGAGTAGAACACAAGTGAGTTGTGGGCGATACAAGTCATACTGCTTACCAGCATGTCATACTTTGGTTCAGCGGTATTGTGAGATGAAGCGGCCCGGACCGACATTACGCGTACGCTTACGCGAGACTGGTTTCACCGTTACGAGCACTCGTTGCTTAAAGGTGACTGGCGTGTGTCTGTCTCTCTCACTTTAGTTGAACCGAGTGTGGCTACGCCCGGTCCTTGCGAAGGTTAAAACAACACTAACTTGATGAACTATCATTGTGGTTTTGATGCGTAGGTAACAATGGTTTTTGCTCAGCTCGTAGCAGCCACGTAAAATTTGCAACAACAAAGTAGAGGACGTCTAGCTTGTTTTTGCAGGGCATGTTGTGATGTGATATGGTCAAGACGTGATGCTATATTTTATTGTATGAGATGATCATGTTTTGTAACCGAAGTTATCGGCAACTGGCAGGAGCCATATGGTTGTCGCTTTATTGTATGAAATGCAAACGCCCTGTAATTGCTTTACTTTATCACTAAGCGGTAGCGATAGTCGTAGAAGCAATAAATGGCGTAAACGACAATGATGCTACGATGGAGATCAAGGTGTCGCGCCGATGACGACGGTGATCACGACGGTGCTTCGGAGATGGAGATCACAAGCACAGGATGATGATGGCCATATCATATCACTTATATTGATTGCATGTGATGTTTATCCTTTATGCATCTTATCTTGCTTTGATTGATGGTAGCATTTTAATGATCTCTCACTAAATTATCAAGAAGTGTCCCTGAGTATGCACAGTTGCCAAAGTTCTTCGTGCTGAGACTTGTTACGTTCGTGATGATCGGGTGTGATATGTTCTACGTTCAAATACAACGGGTGCAAAATAGTTGCACACGCGGAATACTCAGGTTAAACTTGACGAGCCTAGCATATACAGATATGGCCTCGGAACACGGAGACCGAAAGGTCGAACGTGAATCATATAGTAGATATGATCAACATAGTGATGTTCACCATTGAAACTACTCCATCTCACGTGATGATCGGACATGGTTTAGTTGATTTGGATCACGTGATCACTAAGATGACTAGAGAGATGTCTGTCTAAGTGGGAGTTCTTAAGTAATATGATTAATTGAACTTAAATTTATCATGAACTTAGTACCTGATAGTATTTTGCTTGTCTATGTTTGTTGTAGATAGATGGCTCATGCTGTTGTTCCATTGAATTTTAATGCATTCCTTGAGAAAGCTAAGTTGAAAGATGATGGTAGCAACTACACGGACTGGGTCCGTAACTTGAGGATTATCCTCATTGCTGCACAGAAGAATTACGTCCTGGAAGCACCGCCTGGGTGCCAGGCCTGCTGCAGATGCAACTGACGACGTTAAGAACGTCTGGCAGAGCAAAGCTGATGACTACTCGATAATTCAGTGTGCCATGCTTTACGGCTTGGAACCGGGTCTTCAACGATGTTTTGAACGTCATGGAGCATATGAGATGTTCCAGGAGTTGAAGTTAATATTTCAAGCAAATGCCCGGATTGAGAGATATGAAGTCTCCAATAAGTTCTATAGCTGTAAGATGGAGGAGAATAGTTCTGCCAGTGAACACATACTCAAAATGTTTGGGTATAATAATCACTTGATTCAACTGGGAGTTAATCTTCCTGATGATAGTGTCATTGACCGAATTCTTCAATCACTGCCACCAAGCTACAAGAGCTTCGTGATGAACTATAATATGCAAGGGATGGACAAGATTATTCCCGAGCTCTTCGCAATGCTAAAGGCTGCGGAGGTAGAAATCAAGAAGGAACATCAAGTGTTGATGGTCAATAAGACCACCAGTTTCAAGAAAAAGGGCAAAGGGAAGAAGAAGGGGAACTTCAAGAAGAAAATCAAACAAGTTGCTGGTCAAGAGAAGAAACCCAAGTCTGGACCTAAGCCTGAGACTGAGTGCTTCTACTGCAAGCAGACTGTACACTGGAAGCGGAACTGCCCCAAGTATTTGGCGGATAATAAGGATGGCATAGTGAACAAAGGTATATGTGATATACATGTTATTGATGTGTACCTTACTAATGCTCGCAGTAGCACCTGGGTATTGTTCTGTTGCTAATATTTGCAACTCGAAACAGGGACTACGGATTAAGCGAAGATGGACTAAGGACGAGGTGATGATGCGCGTGGAAAATGGTTCCAAAGTCAATGTGATCACGGTCGGCACGCTACCTCTACATCTACCATCGGGATTAGTTTTAGACCTAAATAATTGTTATTTGGTGCCAGCGTTGAGCATGAACATTATATCTGGATCTTGTTTGATGCGGGACGGTTATTCATTTAAATCAGAGAATAATGATTGTTCTATTTATATGAGTAATATCTTTTATGGTCATGCACCCTTGAAGAGTGGTCTATTTTTATTGAATCTCGATAGTAGTGATACACATATTCATAATGTTGAAGCCAAAAGATGCATAGTTGATAATGATAGTGTAACTTATTTGTGGCACTGCCGTTTAGGTCATATCGGTATAAAGCGCATGAAGAAACTCCATACCGATGGACTTCTGGAATCACTTGATTATGAATCACTTGGTACTTGCGAACCGTGCCTCATGGGCAAGATGACTAAAACGCCGTTCTCCGGAACTATGGAGCGAGCAACTGATTTATTGGAAATCATACATACTGATGTATGTGGTCCAATGAATATTGAAGCTCGCAGCGGGTATCGTTATTTTCTCACCTTCACAGATGATTTGAGCAGATATGGGTATATCTACTTGATGAAACACAAGTCTGAAACATTTGAAAAGTTCAAAGAATTTCAGAGTGAAGTGGAAAATCATCATAACAAGAAAATAAATTTTCTACGATCTGATCGTGGAGGAGAATATTTGAGTTACGAGTTTGGTCTACATTTGAAACAATGCGGAATAGTTTCGCAACTCACGCCACCCGGAACACCACAACAAAATGGTGTGTCTGAACGTCGTAATCGTACTTTACTAGATATGGTGCGATCTATGATGTCTCTTACTGATTTACCGCTATCGTTTTGGGGTTATACTTTAGAGATGGCCGCATTCACGTTAAATAGGGCACCATCAAAATCCGTTGAGACGACGCCTTATGAACTGTGGTTTGGAAAGAAACCAAAGTTGTTGTTTCTTAAAGTTTGGGGCTGCGATGCTTATGTGAAGAAACTTCAACCAGATAAGCTCGAACCCAAATCCGAGAAATGTGTCTTCATAGGATACCCAAAAGAGACTATTGGGTACACCTTCTATCACAGATCTGAAGGCAAGATTTTCGTTGCTAAATTTGCATCCTTTCTAGAGAAGGAGTTTCTCCCGAAAGAAGTGAGTTGGAGGAAAGTAGAACTTGATGAGGTAACTGTACCTGCTCCCTTGTTGGAAAGTAGTTCATCACAAGAACCAGTTCCTGTGACAACTACACTAATCAGTGAGGAAGCTAATGATATTGATCATGAAGCTTCAGATCAAGTTACTACTGAACCTCGTAGGTCTACCAGAGTAAGATCCGCACCAGAATGGTACGGTAATCCTATTCTAATTCATGTTACTTGACCATGGCGAACCTACGAACTACGAGGAAGCGATGATGAGCCCAAATTCCGTAAAATGGCTTGAGGCCATGAAATCTGAGATGGGATCCATGTATGAGAACAAAGTATGGACTTTGGTTGACTTGCCCGATGATCGGCAAGCCATTGAAAATAAATGGATCTTCAAGAATAAGACTGACGCTGATGGTAATGTAACTGTCTACAAAGCTCGACTTGTTGCAAAAGGTTTTCGACAAGTTCGAGGAGTTGACTACAATGAGACTTTCTCACCCGTAGCGATGCTTAAGTCTGTCTGAATCATGTTAGCAATTGCCGCATTTTATGATTATGAAATTTGGCAAATGGATGTCAAAACTGCATTCCTGAATGGATTTCTGGAAGAAGAGTTGTATATGATGCAACCGGAAGGTTTTGTCAATCCAAAAGGTGCTAACAAAGTGTGCAAGCTCCAGCGTTCCATTTATGGACTGGTGCAAGCATCTCGGAGTTGGAATAAACGCTTTGATAGTATGATCAAAGCATATGGTTTTATATAGACTTTTGGAGAAGCCTGTATTTACAAGAAAGTGAGTGGGAGCTCTATAGCATTTCTGATATTATATGTAGATGACATATTGTTAATTGGAAATGATATAGAATTTCTGGATAGTATAAAGGGAAACTTAAATAAAAGTTTTTCAATGAAAGACCTCGGTGAAGCTGCTTAGATATTGGGCATCAAGATCTATAGAGATAGATCAAGACGCTTAATTGGACTTTCACAAAGCACATACCTTGATAAGTTTTGAAAAAGTTCAAAATGGATCAGGCAAAGAAAGGGTTCTTGCCTGTATTACAAGGTGTGAAGTTGAGTCAGACTCAATGCCCGACCACAGCAGAAGATAGAGAGAAAATGAAAGATGTTCCCTATGCTTCAGCCATAGGCTCTATCATGTATGCAATGTTGTGTACCAGACCTGACGTATGCTTAGCAATAAGCTTGGCAGGTAGGTACCAAAGTAATCCAGGAGTGGATCACTGGACATCGGTCAAGAATATCCTGAAATACCTGAAAAGGACTAAGGATATGTTTCTCGTTTATGGAGGTGACAAAGAGCTAGTCGTAAATGGTTACGTCGATCCAAGCTTTGACACTGATCCGGACGATTCTAAATCACAAACCGGATACGTGTTTTTATTAAACGGTGGAGCTGTAAGTTGGTGCAGTTCTAAACAAAGCGTCGTGGCGGGATCTACATGCGAAGCGGAGTACATAGCTGCTTCGGAAGCAGCAAATGAAGGAGTCTGGATGAAGGAGTTCATTTCCGATCTGGGTATCATACCTAGTGCATCGGAACCAATGAAGATCTTCTGTGACAATACTGGTGCAATTGCCTTGGCAAAGGAATCCAAATTTCACAAGAGGACCAAGCACATCAAGAGATGGTTCAATTCCATCCGGGACCAAGTCCAGGTTGGAGACAAAGAGATTTGCAAGATACATACGGATCTGAATGTTGCAGACCCGTTGACTAAGCCTCTTCCACGAGCAAAACATGATCAGCACCAAGACTCCATGGGTGTTAGAATCATTACTGTGTAATCTAGATTATTGACTCTAGTGCAAGTGGGAGACTGAAGGAAATATGCCCTAGAGGCAATAATAAAGTTATTATTTATTTCCTCATATCATGATAAATGTTTATTATTCATGCTAGAATTGTATTAACCGGAAACATAATACATGTGTGAATACATAGACAAACTTAACATCACTAGTATGCCTCTACTTTACTAGCTCATTAATCAAACATGGTTGTGTTTCCTAACCATAGACATGTGTTGTCATTTGATTAACGAGATCACATCATTAGAAAAATGATGTGATTGACTTGACCCATTCCGTTAGCTTAGCACTTGATCATTTAGTATGTTGATATTGCTTTCTTCATGACTTATACAAAGTTCCTACAACTATGAGATTATGCAACTCCCGTTTACCGGAGGAACATTTTGTGCGCTACCAAATGTCACAACGTAACTGGGTGATTATAAAGGAGATCTACAGGTGTCTCCAAAGGTACATGTTGAGTTGGCGTATTTTGAGATTAGGTTTTGTCACTCCGATTGTCGGAGAGGTATCTCTGGGCCCTCTCGGTAATGCACATCACTATAAGCCTTGCAAGCAATGTAGCTAATGAGTTAGTTACAGAATGATGTATTACGTAACGAGTAAAGAGACTTGTCGGTAACGAGATTGAACTAGGTATTGGATACCGATAATCGAATCTCGGGTAAGTAACATACCGATGACAAAGGGAACAACGTATGTTGTTATGCGGTTTGACCGATAAAGTTCTTCGTAGAATATGTAGGAGCCAATATGAGCATCCAGGTTCTGCTATTGGTTATTGACCGGTAACAGTTCTAGGTCATGTCTAAATAGTTCTCGAATCCGTAGGGTCCGCACGCTTAAAGTTACGATGACAGTTATATTATGAGTTTATAGTGTTTGATGTACCAAAGGTTGTTCGGAGTCCCGGATGTGATCACAGACATGACGAGGAGTCTCGAAATGGTCAAGACATAAAGATTGATATATTGGAAGCCTATATTTGGATATCGGAACCGTTCCAGGTGAAATCGGGATTTTACCGGAGTACCGGGGGGTTACCAGAACCCCCCGGGGGTTAATGGGCCTACATGTGCCCTAAGGGAGAAGAGGAGGGCCGGCCAGGGCAGGCCGCGCGCCCCCTCCCCCCCTACTCCGAATAGGACAAGGAAGGGGCCGGGGGGAGGGGGGGGGGGCGGTGCCCCCCTTTCCTCTTTCCCCCTTCCCCCTTCCTTCTCTAACAAGGCAAGAGGAGGGAGTCCTACTCCTGGTGGGAGTAGGACTCCTCCAGGCGCACCCCTAGGGGCCGGCCGCACCTCCCCCCTCCCTCCTTTATATACAGGGGCAGGGGGGCACCCCATGACACACAAGTTGATCTTCGTGTCTTTCCTTAGCCGTGTGCGGTGCCCCCCTCCACCATATTCCACCTCGGTCATATCGTAGCGGTGCTTAGGCGAAGCCCTGCATCGGTAGAACATCATCACCATCACCACACCGTCGTGCTGACGGAACTCTTCCCCGAAACCCTGCCAGATCGGAGTCCGGGGATCGTCATCGAGCTGAACGTGTGCTGTACTCGGAGGTGCCGTACATTCGGTACTTGGATCGGTTGGATCGTGAAGACGTACGACTACATCAACCACGTTGTTCTAGCGCTTACGCTTTCGGTCTACGAGGGTACATGGACAACACTCTCCCCTCTCGTTGCTATGCATCACCATGATCCTTGCGTGTGCGTAGGAATTTTTTTGAAATTACTACGTTCCCCAACAACCACTCCGTCTCTCGCTGATCTCTCCCTAGCCCGAGCACACCATGTTGGCACGTTCTCGACCTTTGACGATATCTCTCTATCTTATCCTCTGGCACCACCACTCTCTCATACCCCCCCCCTCTCTCTAACGCGCACATATCCCACCCCCACCACATCGCCCGTGTCAAAATCCACTAGCGGGCGCCACCAGTCGCGGCTCCTCCGGCCGGCAAACCCCCACCATTGTGGCAGACCACCGGCCTCCCCCTTCCTCTGCTCCGTCTCTGCCGGTCCCTTCTTCTCCCACTGCAATGCACGACAAAGTCCGGCGCTGGAGCTGCGCATTGGCGGCGGTGAACGGCCCGCTGGCGGTGACGCGCGGGAGGCGTTAGCAGGGCGCGGGCGGGTGTGGTGTTGTGGACCAGCACGGGCAGGGCGGTCGGCATGGGAGGCCGCTGCGGGCGACGCGCAGGCGGGCGGCGCGAGCAATCCACGTGCGAGCGGTGCGAGCAGGCGATGGTCGAGTGGCGAGCGTGCTGAGCTGGGCACGACTGTTGCGGTCGGCGCGGGAGGCCTTTGTGGGCCGGCGCAGGAGGAGACTGCGGGTAGGGCGGCCAGTGTCTCCTCCCTCCTATTGGTGCTGTTGAGCGGCGCGGCCAGGGCAGCCAATATCTCCTCCGTTCGGCTCCGACTGCTGCTGTGGACATGAACACCAAACATGACAGTAACAATGAACTGACAGACATGAACGGGGCATGAACGCAGGACGGATTGACACAAACGAATAATCATGTTTTTTTAATAATATAAAAAATATTTGCCATCTGTGGGCTCAAGGGCAGACGGCAAACATGTAGTATTACTGACGGCAAAGATAGTTTTGTTTGCCGTCTGTGGGTTTGAGGGAAGACGGCAAATCCACAGTTTGGTTGATGGCAAATTCTTTGCCGTCTGCCCAATGAAAAGCTGACGACATTGTATTCTTTACCACTTCGGCTTTGCCGGCACTCTTTGCCGTCAGCCAGCTGACGGCAAACTCTTTGCCGTCTGTACTTGCCAGACGGAAAACTGCCTGATTCCTGTAAAACCAAATCCTAGGACATTTTTTACATTTGTCAACAAAAACATACTCCCTCCGTTCCAAAATAGATGACCCAACTTTGTACTGCCTTTAGTACAAAGTTGGGTCATCTATTTTGGAACGGAGGGAGTAGTACTGTTGCCCAGGTTTGGGATGGTGTGGCACTTAAAACTTACTATTAGTCACTGTGTTGAAGAGAACTTCCTTAGGAAGTGGCAGGATCTTACGTTGTTACTATCTCAACATATCCCTAATGACAACAGTGACATGCCTGTGTGGGCACTTGAATCTAATGGAGTGTACTGGGCAACATCCTTTTATAACATGATTAATTGGGGGGGGGGGTCTACCCCAATTTAGAAGAACTTTTGGAAAATTCCTGTTCGACATAGATACTTAGTGTTTATATGGCTAGCTTACCACAACAAAATCCTCACTAGAGATAATTTTGGCAAGAGGCAACAAGTTAATGATGGGACTTGCTTGTTCTATGGTGAAAATGAAACTATCCATCATCTATTTTTTGATTGTATTGTTGCTAAGGAAATTTGGAAAGACTTTGATGATACTTTTAGCTTCTATTGGCCACATAATATGATAGAGTTGTCTGTCTTGTGGGGCCTTAACAATAAGAAGATAACATTGCTCGTGTTAATGCCATTTGGAGCATTTTGACCATGCGTAACCAAATGTGCTTTCAGCGTGTGTCGTGGATAAGCACTCGCGTTATCCTAGGGAAGGCCAACTCACTTTTGCAAAAAATAATGGAAGATCCTGTGTGTGGCCCACCAATCAGTCTTACTCCGACGCTGTCACCTGCCGTTGGACCGTCGAAGAGGCGAATTATTACGCATAGCTTGGAAGTTAAGGCCCCGGCTGGCGTAGGGAGGACTAGGTGGCTTCTATCACAGGGCTCACTCTGGTTGACCTGTTGTGTGCAAGATTGCGATAGTAGATCCTAGTTTTTCTACTGCGCAGTTCGGATGTGTCATTCCATGGCCCTACGTGGCCACTTTTATTTCATAACTGCTATGTAGGTTATATTTCTACTGGTTTTCTACTCTAAGTAGGCCTGGATGCTATGAACTGTCCTGGATACGGTGCCCCGTTTTATCAATAACATGGAGACGTGGGAAACCCATTTTGATAAAAAAATGAAGATGCTTAGCCACTTTACACTGTCCTATAGAGTTTTTATCCTACCCAAACCATAAGAAAGCCCTACACCTGAATCTTAGAACGCATGTTATTAACACTGCTGCACCTGTTCTTGTACACCCTACCGTGCCACATCGTGATGTCCGTTTCCTTTACATGCATTGCATTTCGAGGCGATTGATGGTATCCGACGAGATAAAGTGAAGAATTCCAAAGGTGATTGCTTTGGATGGTATCGCATTCATCGGTGCGTTTCCAAGCAAAAACTGCATTTTTTTCACCTCCACGTGGGACACTAGGACGGCTCGTGTAATGTCGACTACTACCAATGTGTGTGTGTGTGTGTGTGTGTGTGTGTGTGTGTGTGTGTGTGCGAGTTTGTGAACCAATGGGACAAACCCAACATGAGGTGCTCTCTCACTACTTTTGAGAGAGAATCACAAGAGAGGACAAATGAACCAGCAGCAGTTTCAATATTTGTTGATGATGTCTATACATAGCGTTACAAGGGGCGTGTGCAAACGAGGCACGGCTGCCGGTTGCTAATTACCAACCGACATACTAATTACAAAAGCAGGGATTAGCTCTATTGGTTAATTCCTAACAAGTATCTTTCTGAATCTTGTTTGTTGTTGAGGCTAGTATCTTTCTGAATCTCACCGTGTTATTAATAGTGTTTCACCTGGCTCTTGTAGCCTTACTCAAACCCTACTGCGCAACATGATGATGCTCATTTCTTTCTTCGTGTGCTACATGCATTGCATTTCGATGGGATGCAATAGTATGTATGTTGTGCTTATTGTATTTACATGCTTATTTGGTGAGGAAGCCCCCATCTCTAATTCATTCATTCTTCTTTGCTTTTTGCCTGCAGTGGTGCAGGTTATAACCCTACCTTGGAGGGTGGTGTTCGGATGACCTGCGATCACATAGAAACCAAGGTTGCGAGCCATTGGTGGGAGTTCATGAAGTGGTGACAACACAGGTGAGCTTGATTAGTAAGCTGGCGATCGAGTAACAAAATGTGGTTCGAGTTGATTTTTTGTGTTTCTTTGAATCTCTCATTGATATCCGAAGGTGATTTGTCACCTTCTTCTTTGCTATTTGTGGTTGCTTTTTGGGTTTGAAGGATGAAGCAAATCACACTCAAGGAACAAGTTAACCTATCTTGATGCCTACCACTGTTCATGTTGAGTCATTTCTGCACTATATTTTTCACCGTAGCAATAGATCATTGACTGGTGTCCATGATCCCTTCCAATTAGTACTCTATGTGTGTTCTCTTTTGTTTTCTTGCAGAATAATTAAACTCTTATGTACTTGGGTGTGTGTAGTGGATAAGTGTGGACTCCTAGAGGCATTGCAAAATAATTTAGTGTTGGTCAAGTTGTTTCGGCTCCACCGTATTCAAGTGGCCGTCAAAAGTACTTTATGCACTTTGGATGATTACAGACACTGCTAGATAACTCAACATCAATCACTTCTCTAACATTCCATGAACTCTCCATGGAATTGGTTTACCTTTTGAAGAATCAGATGTCGATAATGCATTACTTAGGTGACCTCCGGTTTGTTCCTCTGGAGTTTGAGTGTCTGCAACCTACAACTTTGTTCAAATGGAAAGGAAAGAAAACTATAAACTGTTACGTAATATAAACAACAAATATATATGTCCCCTGCAAGAAATAGATTGGACAATTTTTGTTATGTTGGGATGCATATGATTTACAACTCCTCCCCATTACATCATATATCTCATTTGGTGGTTGGCGGACTCAATGCCGAGTCCCGCTCCGCGGCAGAGCCCGAAGTCTGTTCATCAGACTGCCTTGTCAATCATTTGCTATTAACTATCAAACATCTGACATATTTCTTCGCAGTTGCCCTCTGCCCCTCCCCTCCACCCTTTTCGAATACCTTTTTTTCGAGTACCATTTCCGGATAGCTATGTCCCTGCATCAGAATAAGAGAAAGGGGCAGATGATCCGTTGGCCACAGAGACAATGCTTCCTGCAATTGACCATATTATTGATCAAAGGCCAGAAAACATACAGCGATTTCAATGAGATTGTACCATCAATCAAGTAAACGGTGTAATTCCTGATTAATGGTAAAGAAATAAGTCAACAATGTTGTCTGATGTGCTTGAGGATTTAGTACACGTTTGTCATACCCAAACCCCTATTTCCGGGGATGTTTTTGCCCTGACATTTAGCCACTTGGATGAAAGTAACTTGTGGGCATTAGGTGTCTTGACGCGTGTATTTCTTTGGGATATGGTTGGGTAGAAATGCATGTGTGGTTGTGTGTTTTTGTTTGAAATTTTTTGAACGTGGTTGCCTCATCCCCGTGTAGCTCTAGTGTTTGCATTTTGGTTTTGGAGGTTGTTCCACCGTGTAGTTTTTGGGACTTTTATGGCCTGTTTGGTTCATGACTAACTTTGTCACAATTAACCTTAGGCAAAGTGTGGCTGCCACAAAAAGTGTGGCTAACAAAATGAGCACCACAAGTGTGGCAAGATTTGGCAAAAAATTGAGCCTATAACTTGTGGGCCATATAACTAGAAAAGTGTGTCAAGCCACAAGTGTGGCAATAAATTAAACACATGCCTAAAGTGTTGTGACATGACTAAGGTTAGGCTTGGCAACCTTAGGCTGAGAAGAAAACAGCCCCCTATCTATGCGCCGCTCTAGGGTGTAGGTTGTTTGACCGTGTGGCATTTCACTTTTTCTTCTTCTCTATGTGCCGCTCTAGCCGGCAATGCAGCTTCAAATTTTCTTTTGCCGTTGTATGGGCCGATTTGGCTTAGTATATACGTATGTGCTTGCATGCGAGAAGAGGGACGTCCAACGAACAAGAAATGAGCAAACTGGTGGTCTACGTCCAACTACAAGGCGACAAAAGTACATGGTTAAATCAGCTATTGTATGCATTGGAACACACCGCTTGGGTGGATGACCGACCAGTAGCAGCTGCCCGGAGCGGTGGCCACGGGATTGGCGCTTAGGTACAGCGACAAGACGGCAAGGGGCATGGGCGCAATCAGCTGCTGCCCGGCTCCTGCGTAGACGACCGACCAATGGTGAAGTCATGCACGTAACGGTTTTGTCTCATTTGTCTGGATGGGCTCCTTAATTATGGGTATTGGGCTGCATGCATATTCGATTTTTGTTTTCGTCCGTGATTGGACCACATGCATACGCATGCATGCTGCATCACCTGGTTTCTGGTGTGATATTGTTGGCTGCTACGTGAGTTGACGCGTGGATCAGTGTTTGTCGGTTCGTTTCCGTTTCTTCACGTGTCCATCATCCCGTGTTTTCTCGAAGCCTCTGGCCAAATCGTCCACCGTCTAACATGCCTATAAAAGCTCACATTCTGTCCTCTCAAATGCATTGACTAAAACCCGTTTGTCTCGCCTCGCGCGGTCTTCTCATCCTAACATGCGGGCTGCCTTTTCTTTGTTGCCTCTATCTGCTTGCTGCCAGTCGTCTCTCGACCGCAGCCATTAGGCCACTTCATTTCTTTCCCAGCCTCTCTCCCACTCAGCATGGAGCCCGTAGCAGCAGTTCTAGGCCTTGTTCTGCTTGCCGATAGCTCTCCATAGCAATGCCCCTTCGTTCTTCCTGAGACACGACGATGACAGTGTTGTCTCAGCGCCTCCTGCGGACTTCCATGCTGAGCGGCGCCGGACAAGCTCGAGGCCAGCCTGCTAGCCGTCTTGTCGTCGACAACGCCGAGGATCACCGCGAGGTCCGCCGCCGAGGGGCAACCGGTGTAGCCATCCACGCCCTCCACCATGCCACGGTCGTTTAGCAGTGGCAGATGCACCAGCTCCACATGCTTTTGCTCCTCAAAATCGTAGATCAAGCAGTGAAACGGAGTGGTGCAGCGGCGGACGGAGGCTACAGCCTACAACGCTGCAGCGTAGCATGGGCGCGGCGGTAACATGACAGGTAGAGCATCGCGGCATCCGCCCTACGATGTGTCAGGCACTCGGCAACAACCCTGGACCGCACGTCGTCGTTGGAGTCGGACATGGCTTTCTCTGTTTCTCCATCTGCTCCCGTCGACGGAGGCCCATGTGGTGTTGCGCCAGGCCGTGTGCATCATATCCGGCGGCGATGAAGCATGCAAGTTGATGGGCAAGAACTGTGGACCGTGCGGACGGCGATGGAGTGATGGGAGGAAGGCACGTCAGAGATGGAGATGGGGCAGTTCCGTGTCCATGGTGTCCATGACACCATGGTCGTAGAAGAGATGGCGGTGGTGAGCTTAGATGTGTTGTGTTGGTAGCCCAATCGCAGGCTCATCATCGAGGCCAGCGTGTTTGGGCGAGTATAATCTTCTTGATGTACGATGGCTCCGTGTTCATACATGTCCGTGCATGGTGTGTATGTGTTCTTGCGCTGGTTCATCTCCCTGCTGAGCATAGTTGTCTTGTAGTTTCTATGCACACTAATTTTTGCAGTTTTTATACACTGAAAATAGGACATATACATGTACTATATCGATGAGGCGCAGCGTGCCGCTCGCGCGGGTATGGCTAATAAGAACATATATGCCTTCAAGCCTGATTTTCGCGCGTTGCTTGTTGTGTTCTTTTAGTTTTGGGTGTGTCTAGGAATCAGTCGACTGAGACTTCGCAAAGTCTCAGTCGAATGATGTCACCTAGAGATGATTTGGCCCGTTTTGCCTCCCTGGATAGTGGGTTCTAATCCCCCCGTTATGGGCTTCAGTTCTGGGCTTTTCTTTGTCTTTTTATTGGTTTGGGCTGTTTGTTTGTTTGTCTTTTTTGCTAAAATGAAAAAAAAAACTACAGCCCAGAAAGAGACAGCTAAAAAAGCTATTCTGTACCTAAACGACGAGAATTCCTTCGGTTCCCTGTTTGTTTGTTTGTCTTGTTTGCATGCACAAGTCAGCTTGGTCTGTGTGTGTGCGCACTTTGGTTAGAGTTGGGTTCAATTAGTGAAAACAATCAGCTCCGTTCACCAGTTATAATAAAATCAGAGGTGCTCAGAACCTGACGGCGGCTACTTAAAAAGGCGATCAGAAGCTACTTTGAAATTTTTCAGCCACTTCATTTCTTATTAGACACATTGAAAACTGCCCAAGAAAAAAGGGGAGCCCTCCATTTCGGAGCATCCAAAATTTGGGCTCCGCCCGAGCAAAAACTCAACACAGGCAGAACAAAAAAAAATCATTGGCACCTTAGTCGCTACTTTGACATTTGGGCTACTCTCTTGCGTTGGGACATCTCTATGAATGGTAATTTTGTCACACATAGGTGAACCCTAGAGAAAAAATTAAGGTAGGGGTGCTGAATTTCGGCGCACAGACACAACGACGGGGATTGATTTACTTGGGCAAGTAGGTTGATTACATGCTCTGCAGGGCGCGAGTAGGCTGGAGTTGCACCAGTGTGCCCATGGATCTCGACGCCGACGACCTGCATCGCAGACACCTGAGGTATGGACCCCATGTACGACCTTCTCTCGTCCTCCCCCCCTCCCCCCTCTCTGTGTCTAAATTTAAACAGTGACGGCTGGATATTTCTAGGAGAACGTTAGAAGTTGAGGATTGGGGCCACATTCCAGTGACTTGAGAGATCCAAGGCCACACCAGTGCGACTTCCCGCTGTCCCTTCCAACAAAATAAAGTCTAGATACAGCGATGTTGAAAAGACATGTTGTTGCAGTCGAGGGGTGACACTTGCAGTTGCATGCCTAGTGTACGCATGCAACTACACCCCGAGCAAAAAAAGTACAGTTCATCGTATTGGAAGACATGCAATTGCAGTAGGGGACGGTGCTTGCAGTTGCAAGGCTAGTGTACACATGCAATTGCACCCCCTCTCCCGATGCCCTCTGAAAAAACAAAAGTCCAGTTCAACCATGTTGGAAGAGCCGCGCATGGCATCACATGTCCAGGAGGTCGACATGCAATTGTGGGACTAAACGAGTTAGAAAACCCACCCTCAGTGATTTGTGTGATGGCTTGATCAGGGATCTACATGAATTGTAGTCGGATACTGACACTCGCAGTTGCGGGTCTAGTGGCAGACATGCAATTGCAGTCTACATGGCTCGCATGCAGTTGCAACTCAAGGAATAGGCATGCAATTGGCACCCAACAAAAATAAAAATACATCCTTATTGTCACTCCGGTGGCGGTGACACACAAGACAAGCTATAATCCATATGAAAATGCAGCTCGGGGTGGACATGAATTGCAATCGGGTGCTGACGCTCACAATTGCGAGTCTTGTGGCAGACATGCAATTGCAGTTGACATGGCCCGCATGCAGTTGCAACTCAGGGAATGGGCATGCAATTGGCACCCAAAAAAATTAAAAACAAAAATGCATCCGTGTCGTCACTCCGGTGGTGGCACACAAGACAAGCTATACACACATGAAAATGCAGCTCAGGGGTGGACATGAATTGCAAGTGGTTGCCAACACATGCAATTGCGAGTCTAGTGGCAGACATGCAATTGCAGTCGACATGGCTCGCATGCAACTGCAACTCAGGGAATGGGCATGCAATTGGCACCCGAAAAATGCATCCTTATCGTCACCCCGGCGGCGGCACACAAGATAAGTTATAACCCATATGAAAAAATAAGCTCGAGGGTGGACATAAATTGCATTCGGGTGTCAACACTTGCAGTTGTGAGTCTAGTGGCAAACATGCAATTGAAATCGATAAGGCCCGCATATGGTTGCAACTCAGGGAATGGGCATACAATTGGCTCCCAAAAAATAAAAAATAAAAATGAATCCGGCGATATACAAGACAAGCTATAACCCATATGAAAATACAGCCAGGGTGGACATGAATTGCAGTCGGATGACGACACTTGCAGTTGCGAGTCTAGTGACAAACATGCAATTGCAGTCAACATGGCCCGCATGCAGTTGCAACTTAGGGAATGGGCATGCAACTGGCACCCAAAAATGCATCCTTATCGTCACCCCGGCAGCGGCGGCACACAAGATAAGCTATAACCCATATGAAAATTTAAGCTCAGGGGTGGACATGAATTGTAGTTGGGTGTCGACACTTGCAGTTGTGAGTCTGGTGGCAGACATGCAATTGCAATCGACAAGGCCCACATGCAGTTGCTACTCAGGGAATGGGCATACAAATAGCTCCCAAAAAATAAAAAATAAAAATGAATCCTAGTCGTCACTCCGCCGGCGGCGGCACACAAGACAAGCTATAACCCATATGAAAATGCAGCCAGTGATGGACATGAATTGCAGTCGGGTGTCGACACTTGCAATTGCGAGTCTAGTGACAAACATGCAATTGCAGTCAGTGGCTAAGCCACGTCTAGGCTGTGTAGTCACTTGACTACACAGCTCTTTGGCATAAAACGTAATACATCAAGTATAAATCATGCGAAAAACTATAAAATTATTATATTTGACTACACAACTTTAAAGTGACTACACATGATTTTTATTCCTGGCACCACCACTGATTGCAGTCGATATGGCCCACATGCAATTGCAACTTAGTGAATGGGCATGCAACAGGCACCCAAAAAATAAAAAATAAAAAGCATCCTTGTCGTCACTCCGGTGGTGGCACACAAGACAAGCTATAACCCAAATGAAAATGCAGCTCAGGGGTGGACATGAATTGCAGTCGGATGCCGACCCTTGCAGTTGCGAGTTAGTGGCAGATATGCAATTATAGTCGACATGATCCGCATGCAGTTGCAACTCAGGGAATGGGAATGCAACTGGCACCCAAAAAAATAAAAAATAAAAATGAATACTTGTCGTTACTCCGACGTCGGCGGCACACACAAGACAAGCTATAGCCCAAATGAAAATGCAGCTCAGGGTGTGGACGTGCAATTGGCGCTCCCTCTCTCTAGTTTTTAGACGCGTTGTGACCCTTTCAATTGCAGTGGGCATGATTACGTGCAGATGTTGTGCAACAAAAAAATTAGTAAAAATGTTGAAAAATGAATATGCTCGTTTATAGACTACTACAATAACAAAAACACACAGACTTTGTCTTCCACGTCTAGTTAAAAAAACTTGCATGTGGCCATGTGAGAGAGATGAACGAACTTGCATGTGGCTATGTGAGAGAGATGAACGGCCAGCAGGAGAAAATGGGATCGTATTGCTCGCTCCTGTCCCCAGGCAAATACTAGCACCGGAAAAAAGCCCAGCCTAGAAGAAAGCCTAAAAAGAAGAAAAGGCAAAAAACAAAGAAAAAGCACACAACGCCCGTCACGGTCAGCCCATAGCGTATCCCTGTCCAACACAGACAAAAAGGCGAAAAGGAAGGAAAAGAAAAAGATAACGGGCCGGTCGCACCACTAGAACAGGATGATACTTCAATACAAGACATCAGCGATCGTTTAAATCTCGAAACGATCCAACGAACCGGGGCATCGACTGAGACTTCGCTAAAACTTAATCGACTGAGTTTTAGCGGTCCCCTTTAGTTTTTCTTCCGTTGTAACGCACGGTCGTTTTTGCTAGTTATTAGGTAAAGATATTCTGCCGAAAGGAAAAAAGAAAGAACTAGAGAAACGGGGTTAGATCCGATAATCTCAGCCCCATACCATGACCACCTCCACGTCAAAGTTGTTCGGATATGACGCAGGAGATTCAGTTTAGGATCGGTTTTCGTTTCCTTTTATTCTGGGACGAGCGTGACGTGTGGGATGCTCAACTATTGTCTCTTGCTTATTTCGTGTTCAGTTTCAGTGTGTTAGTCTGTCAGGTTCAGTTGCCGATCGTGGTCCGGCGACGACAACAATCCCGCCCTAGCTGACGGCTGACGCCACCGCCTCCCGTCGTTGTCGACTTGTCGTGTGTTCAGTGTCGCCTATCTCGACCATGGAGTCGCCTGAATCTCTCCCTGCGCCGTCCAACAACCTCCCGTGCGCATTCTTCTCTCAGATGAGGTGAGCACGGCGGATCCTCTCGGTCCACCCCGGGCTTGAGAGACGCCGGGCGGCCGCTCCAAACGTTGGCTCGGTGAGAGACAGTAC
>NC_057813.1:747318268-747321278 GCF_018294505.1 Triticum aestivum | reverse complement strand
TTTTTTTTTTTTTGCTTTGGACGGCTCAGAGGAAGGCAATGTTCTCTAATGCTAGAGGACGCTGCAGTAAACTCCTTGTCTATTTTAGCGTCCTCTAATATTCTTACCTTTTTGCTATCGATGGCTCGGGGGATGGTGGCATGCCTCCGCAAGCCCGCCAATCCACCTCACTGTCCGCTGCCGCGCCCCTTAATTACCCTGCCAATCGTGGAACCACCTCGGAATGGATGCTTTTCTTCTCCTCTCCTCTAATACTAGCGAACCCGGCATGGTGGCACGCCGCACCCGTTGAGACAGATGTATTGTATTCATTGGAATATTTTGCAGGCATACCATTTATATCAGAAGGCAAATAAAGGGAAAAGACTTTCATTCATAACTACCTTACATATAACGTATAGGTAAAATGGAAAAGATATAGTACTACATTCCGGAGAGGATTCTCTTAGTCTCACTGAACATGGTTTACTGAAAAGACACTGATACAACTGGAATCCTATGGTGGCAAGACACACAAGATACCTCAACAGTCCAAACATGATCTAACTGGCTGCAACCGATGACATGAGATAGCTCTACTGTGGCAAGATAGAGCATAAGTGACATCGGATGTTGAAATCAAATCATCCTGGTGTAACCCCGCCGCGGGATTAGTACCAACAATGAAATTATAAAGCGCTTTTCCAAAATGATCCAATCGTTCAATAGGTGGGTGTCCAGCCGTGTAACTGATGGTACGATCTTCAGTGAATGGACGTTACATACGGAGGACCACCACGTCAGAGAAGTTGTCGCATATGCGTGTTGTTGGTACCTTAGGATGAAATTTGTCATATAACTTGAGGCTCTCAAAAGCAAATTGTTTTGGTCACGGAAATTTAGATAAGAAAATATGTGTCTTTTATATAAATTTTTAGTTTGGTCTCTACATAGTAAGGGACCACCCACCAAGTGGAAAGAAACACACCAATACAGTCAAAAGTAAAGATCTTCAGAACAATGCTTTTCATAGCTAATATTGAATAAACATTCACATTCCATAACAAAAAAAAACTAACTACAACTTATATCCGATCCCAAGTACAACCAATGACGTGGTAAAAAAATCAACTATTTGATCACCACAGAAACTTTAGCAGTACGGGAAACATGGAGATTTGTCGTTAGTACTTTCTTTGTCGTCAGCATTTTCATCGGGGCAGACTACAAAGAAAGGGTTTGCCGTCATCAGCAGACGACAAAGAAAAAGTAACGGCAAAATAAACCTTGCCGTCTGTAAAAACAATACAGACTGCAAAGAGCTCACTTTGCCGTCTGAAAAAATACATACAGACGACAAAGATCTTTGCCGTCTGTAATACAAAAGGCAGACGACAAAGAGAAAACATAGTCCATGGATTGATCCCACGGATCGATGAGGACGATCACAGCCACACCCCCACCTATACCCGGCCATCTGCCGGGTCGGGCCTACCAAAGCCCGAGGCAAAAAACATAGGCCCGAGCCCGGCCCGGCCGTCGGGCCTGGTTTTTGGGCCCAAGCCCAGCTCGAAAGTGATAAAGCAAGACGGGCCTCAGGCCGCGGACTAGTCCCCTTTAGTATATCGCGAAAACGGCGGGCCCGGCCCCCATTCGGGCTCAAAATCTAGGCCCGAGCACGGCCTGGGTGTAACGTGGGGTCGGGCCAAGTCGTTCGGCCCGGACTGCCCATGGCTAGGACTACCCCCACCATTGAAGGAAATATGCCCTAGAGGCAATAATAAAGTTATTGTTTATTTCCTCATATCATGATAAATGTTTATTATTCATGCTAGAATTGTATTAACCGGAAACATAATACATGTGTGAATACATAGACAAACTTAATGTCACTAGTATGCCTCTACTTGACTAGCTCATTAATCAAAGATGGTTGTGTTTCCTAACCATAGACAGGTGTTGTCATTTGATTAACAGGATCACATCATTAGAAGAATGATGTGATTGACTTGACCCATTCTGTTAGCTTAGCAGTTGATCGTTTAGTATGTTGCTATTTCTTTCTTCATGACTTATACAAAGTTCCTACAACTATGAGATTATGCAACCCCGTTTACCGGAGGAACATTTTGTGTGCTGCCAAACGTCACAACTAACTGGGTGATTATAAAGGAGCTCTACAGGTGTCTCCAAAGGTACATGTTGAGTTGGCGTATTTTGAGATTAGGTTTTGTCACTCCGATTGTCGGAGAGGTATCTCTGTGCCCTCTCGGTCATACACATCACTATAAGCCTTGCAAGCAATGTAGCTAATGAGTTAGTTACGGAATGATGTATTACGTAAAGAGTAAAGAGACTTGCCGGTAACGAGATTGAACTAGGTATTGGATACCGACGATCGAATCTCGGGTAAGTAACATACCGATGACAAAGGGAACAACGTATGTTTTTATGCGGTTTGACCGATAAAGATCTTCGTAGAATATGTAGGAGCCAATATGAGCATCCAGGTTCCGCTATTGGTTATCGACCGGAAATAGTTCTAGGTCATGTCTACATAGTTCTCGAACCAGTAGGGTCCGCACGCTTAACATTACGATGACAGTTATATTATGAGTTTATAGTGTTTGATGTACCAAAGGTTGTTCGGAGTCCCGGATGTGATCACGGACATGATGAGGAGTCTCGAAATGGTCGAGACATAAAGATTGATATATTGGAAGCCTATATTTGGATATCGGAATCGTTCCGGGTGAAATCGGGATTTTACCGGAGTACCGGGGGGTTACCGGAATCCCCCTGGGGGATAATGGCCCTACATGGGCCCTAAGGGAGAAGAGGAGGGCCGGCTAGGGCAGGCCGCGCGCCCCCTCCCCCTAGTCCGAATAGGACAAGGAAGGGGGGCGGCGCCCCCCTTTCCTCTTTCCCCCTTCCCCCTTCCTTCTCCAACAAGGCAAGAGGGGGGAGTCCTACTCCCGGTGGGAGTAGGACTCCTCCAGGCGCACCCCTAGGGGCCGGCCGCACCTCCCCC
>NC_057813.1:746801183-747029152 GCF_018294505.1 Triticum aestivum | reverse complement strand
AGTAGAAACTTGTTTTCACCAGAATTTGGTTTCTTTTTTTATCTAGATCTTTCCCCTTGATAAGAAGCCTCCTGACTGGAATGCAAGGATGAAGATACTTGTAGGGGCAGCTGAAGACCTAAAGCATTTGCATGTTAACTGCAACCCTCCTGTCATAAACTGCGATGTGAAATGCGCTAACATTTTACTTGCCGAGGGATATCATCCAAAGCTATCACTACTAGGAAAAAGCCTAGTAGTAGCCGGGTCAAATGCCTAGCAGTAGCACGGGTGGCCGCGCTATTGCTACGACGCTACAGCTAACTTTTAGCAGTAGCGCGTGTTGGCCCGCGCTACTGCTATCTAGAGGTAGCAGTAGCATGTGTTACAAGAACGTGTTGTTGCTAATAGCTGTAGTGTCCCTTTTTAAAGAGCGCTACTGCTAAGCTCTCGCTGCTGCTAAAATCATACCCCGTGCTACTGTTATTAGTTTCTGAATTTTTTTTCTGCTGCATATTTTCTTTTGTATTTGTACAGGTTTTATACAATAGTCCCTAGCATATCATACACATACACATCTAATCATATCATACACATACAAAATACAAATAGTCTCATCAAATCATGTCATCATCATATATAATCATCATCGAACACAAAATGATGTCTCTCGTCATCATCTCGAAATAGCGATACAAGTTATGACATGTCGCGAATACTTGCAACTACATCGTCAAAAAGACTCAATGAAGATTATACATCGTCAACAAGACTCACATTAGTCCCGATTCATAATGCAACCGTGACTAATGTGTAGATCGAGCTTGGACCAAAGTCATGTTTTCTACTAGTGACACACACACACACACACACACACACACACAAACACAAACACATATTTCCATTCTTACAAAAGCACACCTTTTTAATCACCTATCTTGACATAGAGATCGAGCACGGTGATGAAGCCGATCGGTGTCGCCACATACACCTAGGGAGTTATCAAAAGTGGACAAAGGTTACTTCTTGACATGGCTAGACCTAGTTAGGGAGGTACATATGTCACTTCATTAAATGGGTTTTTCTACCTAGCTAGTTGGGGAAGCAGATGTCTCTAACTAGTGGAGGGGGAGGAAAAGTGAGGGAAAAGAGAAACGAGTGGCATTAATTAATGAAGGTGGTGTAGTTAGCTAGGAGCATTAAAGAAAGAGAAAGAGAGTAATGGGGGGAGTAGTGAGTGATAACCCACAAGTATAGGGGATCACAATAGTTTTCGAGGGTAGAGTATTCAACCCAAATTTATATATTTGACACAAGGGAGCCAAAGAATATTCGAAGGTATTAGGAGCTGAGTTGTCAATTCAACCACACCTGAAGATTAGTTATCTGCAGCAACGTGATTAGTAGCAGAGTAATATGATAGTTTGGATAATAGTGACAGCAGCAATGGTAATGGTAACGGTGATAGCAGTAGTTTTGTAACAAGTGCAGCAGTAATGATAGCAGTAGTAACTTAGCAAGAACAATATAAGATAAATTCATAGGCATTGGATCGGTTATTTGTTGGATGATATTCATCATGTGACAGTCATAACCTAGGGCGATACGACACTAGCTCTAGTTCATAAAATATAATGTAGGCATGTATTACGTAAATAGTCATGCGTGCTTATAGAAAGAACTTGCATGACATCTTTTGTCCTACCCTCGTGTGGCAGCGGGGTCCAATTGGAAACTAATGGATATTAAGGCCTCATTTTAATAGAGAACCAGAACAAAGCATTAACACTTGGTGAATACATGAATTCCTCAAACTACAGTCATCATCGGGAGTGGTCCCGACTATTGTCACTCCGGGGTTGCCGGATCATAACACGTAGTTGACTATAACTTGCATGATCGGATCTAGAACATGGATATAATGGTGATAACATAAACAGTTCAGATATGAAATCATGGCACCCGTGCCCAAAGTGACAAGCATTAAGCATCGCAAAGTCATAGCAACATCAATCTCAGAACATAATGGATACTAGGGATCAGGCCCTAACAAAACTAACTAGATTACATGATGAATCTCATCCAACTCCTCACCGACCAGCGACCTACGAAGGAATTACTCACTCCCGGTAGGGAGCATCATGGAATTGGCGAGAAGGGTTGGTGATGACGAAGAATGAAGATCCCCCTCACTGGAGCCCCAAACGGACTCCAGATTTGGCCTGCCGATGAAGAACAGGAGGTGACAGCGGCTCCGTCTCGTGGATCACGATAATTCTTTCTCCCTGATTTTTTTTGGAAAAATAGGATTTTATAGCGTCGGTTTCAGGGTCTGCGGGGCCACCAGGTGGGGACAACCCACCTGGGCGTGCCTAGCGGGACAGGCGGGCCCTGGTGGGTTGTGCCCACCCAAGTGCCCCCCTCAGGTGACTCTTGGCTCGAGAAATTCTCTTTTATTGTATAAAAATCCTCGCAAAGTTTCGTTCCATTCTGATAACTTTTATTTCTGCACAAAAACAATACCATGGTAGTTCTGCTGAAAATAGCATCAGTCCGGGGTTAGTTTCATTCAAATCATGCAAATTAGAGTCCAAAACAAGAGGAGAAGTGTTAGGAAAAGTAGATACGTTGGAGACGTATCAGTGAGGAAGAAGCAAAGTGAGGGAGACAGGAGGTGGGAGCTACGGGAAAGTGAAGGAAGAGAGGAGGGGGGAGGGGGTAGGAAAGGTGGCTACTGCGCCTTAGCAGCAGCGAGGGCAGGGAAAACACGATGCTGCTAAAAACGTAGCCGTAGAGAGTTCCTGCCAGGCGCGGTACTGCTAAATGGGGCCCGCCATGTGGCACAATACAAACTTAGTTGTAGCGCGGTCCCCTAAAAACGCGCTACTACTATTCTCTTAGCAGTAGCGTGTGACTTCGAGTGGTGCTACTACTATACCTAGCCTGTCGGCAACGGTGTGGCCATAATACTCATAGTGCGTTTTAGTGTTGTTGTGCTACTGCTATGAAGGTAGGAGTAGCGCCCTTTGTAACCACGCGCCACTATTAAATATCAGTAGCGCCTCTTTATAACCAGCACTACTGATAAGCCTCTATGTATAAGGTTTTCCCTAGTAGTGTATCTGACTTTGGCTTGCCTCGTGTTCCAAGCAAAGTGATGGGTACACCTGGGTATTGTGCACCGGAGTATCTTGAGAGCGGTCAGTTGACTATCAAGTCAAATGTTTTACAGCTTTGGTGTTGTCATACTGGAGTTTATCACAGGAAGAAAGGCTTTAGGTCACAGCCTAGCTGAGTGTACCCTTGCTGAATGGGTAAGCATCACTTCCTGTGTTTCCTTTTTCTTTTGAAGAACTAGTATTTGCTTCTCCCCAATGCTATAAGTCTGTATCAAGGGGATCTTGTGGGGATTTCTGATTTCTATTTGCTTCTGAAAACTGGCAGGAAGAAGCATTATAAGCTTAAATTTTACTTACTTTTTCGGTAGTTTTTAACCATTTGATTAACACAGATTTGTTGAAAAGTTTCTTCGATGAAGATTAATTGTGGTGACATTTTTTGTTGTGTAATTTCATGTCATCCCTTTGATTGACAGAAGGAATTTTGCAATGTTGATAGATTCAGCGCTTGGCAATCAGTACAACGTGACATCATTGATCATTGTCCTTAATGTTGCTCGAATGTGCCTGAATACAACAGCCAGTCTGAGACATGAGATGATAGACGTGGCTGTCGCTCTCACTTGCATCTCAGAGTCGAGAAGAATGCAGTAAGCAGCTCAAGTTGACCAACCCAGGGAAGACACATATGAGGAACTAGCAGTGTGATCGGGAACATGCTCCACTCCCATTCTCGTGTTGGAGAGGGAATTTTTTTTTTGTATAAACTAGATAGATAGATAGATAGATAGATAGATAGATAGATAGATAGATAGATAGATAGATATAGCTAGAGTAGGTGCAAATATTCCTGTGACCCTGGCTTGTCATAAGTGGTGAGGATACTTCCATGACGCTTTTTAATCTTCCTGTTGACATGTGGGTTCTTCGGCCATCCTCTTTTGATTTGTTCAAATGTTATGCAGGCACTAGAATTGACTGATTTGAGTTACGTCGAAGAGAATTTCTGAATGTGTATATGCTGATTGCTTCATGTCTTGATTTTTTCTGCAGAATAAATTTTGTTTCCAATAGTGGGCATCCTCTTTGATGTGTTCACATGTTACACGGGCTAATTGACTGATTTCAACAATGAGTCGAAGGGAATTGGTGCATGTGCATATACTAACTGTTCCATGCCTGTTTATTTTAGATTGCAATGTGCCATCCAACTAGTTTGCATTTGGCCTAAGCCACGACACTGGCCAGTGGGCCCCAGCTAGCCTCTTAGTCGTCTGCCTATCCGTTCTTGGCCTTCGGCTGACAGACGACAAAGAATGGACTGATGGCAAAATACTTCTTTGCCATCAGTCCTTCCTTTGCCGTCTGCTTTTTAGAAGCGAACGACAATGAATGGACTGATGGCAAATTCTCTGATTCCACTAGTGTTTCATTATATGGGACCTTCTCCTCCCTTTAATGAGTATACTCATATTTTGGTTGTTGCTGATTATGTTACTAAGTGGGTAGAAGTTATTTCAACTATTAATGCTGATCACGTCACATCTATTAAAATTCTTAAAGAAATTATACTCCCAAGGTTTGGAGTCCCTAGATATTTGATGACTGATGGTGGTTCACATTTTATTCAGAGTGCATTCTGTAAACTTCCTGCTATATATGATGTTAACCATAGAATTGCATCACCTTATCACCCTCAGTCTAGTGGTCAAGTTGAATTGAGCAATAGATAAATAAAGTTAATTTTGCAAAAGAATGTTAATAGATCCAGGAAGAATTGGTCTTATAAACTTGATGATGCATTATGGGCTTATAGAACTACTTATGAAAATTCTATGGGTATAGGCATGTCATTTACCTTCTTGAATTAGAACGTAAAACTTATTGGACAATCAAAGAACTCAATTACGATTTTAAGCTTACTGGTGAAAAGAGGTTATTTAATATTAGCTCTTTAGATGAGTTGAGAACCCAATCCTGATCGAGTCGGGCCATACCCTGCCATGGGCATGGCGCCTCCGGTCAGGAGCTGCTTATACCTCGTGTAGGAGGCCTGTGTCGGTGGTGCGGTGGGCGGGCACTGCCATAGTTCCTAGGGACGTCGGCCTCAGCTTCGGTGTTGCAGCGGGGTTCAACACCACTGTCCTCGGTCATGCCAGAGAAGACCGCCGATGAAGCCGCTGGTATCGGTGTTTGGGATAAGGCAGAGTAGAAAGCGAGGAGACGCCATGCGTTGGAAGGCAGCACAGTGCTGCTTCAACGGTTCACTCATGCCCCATTCCATTGCGAGTGAGCTTCACCTACAGGCTGATGTCAAGGTGGGGGCCCCGCTCGACGTTTGTCCATCCTACTGGTGCACTATGCTACTCGTGCGCCCAACCTGATCGAAGAAATGCTACATTGAGAAAGGGTCATCAGGGTGGAAGGTTAACTCTGACGGATGCACTACTAGAAAAAAGCCTATACACAGAACTTTAGCAGTAGCGCATGTTAAAAAACGGCGCTACTACTAAACAGCAGTAGCGCGCGAAATAACCACGCTGCAGATCACTACTAGGGAAAAGCCTATACACAGAATCTTACCAGCAGCGCTCCTCAAAATACGACGCTACTGCTATTAGCAGCGCGTGATAGCAAAACGCGCTGCTGACAGGAAAATAGCAGTAGCGCGTCCACACAAAACCGCGCTACTGCTCTAATTGCCATGACCTCGCCACCCAGCTAGTTATAGCAGTAGCGCCCTATACTGAACCGCACTACTGCTATAGAAGTTAGCAGCAGCGCGCTTCTAAGAAAATCGCTACTGCTAAGATCAGCCCACAAGTTTAGTCCCACCTCGCTCCGTGAACAGGGTGTTTACCACCTTAAATATGTTACTTCCGAAAGTATCACAACCAGTTGGTCTTCACTGAACTTTATGTGTAAAATTTGTGGCCGCAATATGAGTCCTCTCCAGTTCCTACTAGAGAGGACTCATATTGACAATTCAGATTGTACACAAAAAGATCATTGATGGCCAATGTATTTTTGCATTGACGTATTTTTTGTATACTTACACTTAGCAGTAGCGCTTTATCTGCAAAGCGCTACTGGTAGGCCAACTTAGCAGTAGCGTATAACAATGCACAGCGCTACTGCTAGTCCTATTAGCTGTAGCGCATTTTGGTAAACGCGCTACAACTATCATTACCTTATCCCCACGTACGCGCACGACCGTCGACCCTCTCTCTCACTCACACTCTCACTCTTGCTCGCGCACCGATAACCGTCGTCATGCGTCGCCGCCGCCGCCGCCGAGGTAGTCCCCTCCTTCCGTCCCTCCTCCCTCCTCCTCGCACGTCCTCCCTCGGCCTGCAGCCGCCCCTCCCTCCTCCGCCGCCGCCCTCCTCCCTCCGCCTGCGGCCGCCCCTCCTCCCTCCTCCGTCGGCAGCCCTCCTCCCACCGCCCTCGACCTCACCGCCGCCACCCGAGCCCACCCAGCACCGCCGCCTCCCGATCCCGCACTCGCCGCCCCTACCTCTCCGTCGCCCCCACCCCCTTTCTCTCTGCTTAGTTAGTACTAGATGTTGTTTAGTAGTAGTAGATGTTAATTTAGGGTTCATAGATAATGATTTTTAGTAGTACTAGATGTTAATTACTAGTAGTGATGGTACTAGTTAACTAGGGCAGTATGATTAATAGTAGTTGTAGTTGAACTACTTTAGTTGTAGTTGAACTAGTTTAGTAAGTAAATTAATAAACTAGTTAAACTAGTTGAATTAATAGAACTAATGTATTTTTAGTAAGATAATTAATATAACTAGTTGAACTACTTTAGTTTTAGAAAGAACTAGTTTTTTTTCTATTTATAGTAAGTTTATATTTAGTAAGAACTAGTTGAATTAATAAAACTAGTTGAACATGTCATATTTGTTGTTATTTTTTAGTTTAAGCAATTATTCGGGATGTATTAGTGATAACTTATACGGTTTTTGCTTTTGCAGAAATCAAGGAGCCCCTCCATCATCCCCGCCGTCGTCCCCGTCGCCGACCCCCTCCGATATCGAGGTGAGACCAGCCAAATATCCATGTATATCTTTTGTTGCTCAAATAGGATATATGGTTGCCCAAGTGGCTGTTCATGTTCAGTTTACACCTACGAGTGGCCTATGTTTTGCCAGAGTGTTGATTAATTTCCATTCCGGGAAATTTCAGGCGCTCGATATGTCCTTGTCATGCCGGATTTTTCCGTGAATTCTGGCATGACTTGTGCTAGAATCTGCAGGAAATATCGAGTGGCCTGGATTTTCTTAAAAAATAATGATCTAATTTAGGTTTTTTAGTACATATATTTAATTGTACAAGTTTAATCTTTGAATTATGAACGTAGGAAATGTCGTACTCGAACGACGACAGTCTCCTGGGGGAGTGCAGCTGGTGCCACGACGATCGAGGTATGTGCGACAGGTTCGTTGAGCTGGACGAAGATCGGCGCTTCAGTATTAAGCTCGAGGAGACCTTCGATGTTGAAACGGTGCGCAACAACGATAAGAGTTTTTTTTCGTAATTAAGCATGACTTAAACTATTTCAACGTCTAATTTTCATCTTTTACAATTCGATTAGCTTACCCCATGCCATGCAAGACGCTATGTCTTGGAGAGGATGGGTTTTGAAGACCATGAAAATTTTGAAACAAAGAAAATACACCTAAGGACCCATCATGATATGGATTTTGAAGTAAATCTGTACAATGCTCAGAGCGTAACCCATTTTGGTTGCCAAAATTGGGAAGCACTTTGCAAAATGTATGGTTTTTATGAGGGTATGATTGTCACCATGGATCTTGGTGATTCTGACATCGAGCAAGACAATATGGACATTTGGGTCCTTGTTGATACGCTTCCGATTCCACCGCAATGTGAGTTTCTAAAACATAGTTATTAACTAATTTATATTGTTTATTTCAAAATAGTTGACAGCTTAAAGAATGTGCAGAAGATGGTAGACAAAACCCACTACACTGATGGCTCCGAATTAACTTATAAGGAGAAAAGTCATCTGATTGCTTATTGTACTTTTCTTGAGAATTACAACACCTATTATCGAACTCCTCCAAATTATGGTGAATACGTGCCACTAGTGCACGTGTTGAACCACTATAACTTCTATGGAGATACCCTGGTAAGATTTTTTACTGTTACGACATCCGTGCATCTTTTGCATACTTCTAAAACTAGTACATCATTGCTAACTACGAAGTTATTACTATGTTGTTCAACAGAAAATCCTGATGGATTGTGTGCCTCATCTGATGTATCAGAATGGTCGCCTTGCAGTTCTGAACATACAGCCAGGTCAATCTAAGGAGCTCACCTGTGCATATCGGATTTCTAAAACCGGTGAACACATGCTAATCAAATAATGGAAAAACTGTTTGGACATTCGCAAGGAGGTTCTTGGAAGTAACATTAAGCGAAAGGCAAGAATTGGAGATGGGATAATCTCCGTTCTCCATAATGGAGAGTCAGGGGCTATCTTGTTTTTTGCTATTTTACCTTGGAGAATATAGTAGGTCCTATGAGGTACAATATGTTTATTATGTGATACAATGTGTTAGAGTTGATGATGAGGAGTACTTGTCATTACGACTAGTGACCAATTTGCTATGTGATGTCTCATTGATGAAAACGATGATCTTGAGGAGGTGTTATATGACAATGATGTATTATGATGATAAGTTGTTAATGATATGATAATGATGATGATATTTATTATATCATTGGGTGAAAGAACCGCGGATTAGTTTCAAGTGGATGTCCATCCACTTGAAACTAGTCCACGGTTCTTTCACCCCGTGATGTAATAACTCATTATGATGTAAAAACAATCTCTAAATTCCTGTTGTATGAAAACTTGTGTAAAGGTGTATGAAATACAACATAAAATAAAAAAGAAATAAATACTAAATAATATTAGTAGCGCAGGCATGGAGGAGCGCTACTACTAATTACCAGCAGCGCTGCTCTGGAGGAGCGCTACTACTAGATCAATTTAGCAGTAGCGCAGGTCCACGCATGCTACTGCTAAGCTTTAGCTGTAGCACCTTATCAGTAGCGCTCCTGGCCGCGCTACTGATAGGCCTAAAACCCGCGCTGCTGCTAGGATTTTCCCTAGTAGTGGATACACATATAGCAGTAGCGCGTCCCTTTGTAAAAGCGCTACTACAAAAATTCCCACCACTAAGCTGATCAGCTACACATAGTAGTAACGCTCTTTTAGAAACAGCGCTGTCGCTAAATTCATTATAGCAGCGCGTTTATGTGTAAGGCGCTAGTTCTAACGAAAATAAAATAACATGAAAAACAAGTAGAAAAGTAAATGAAAATGAAAGAAATAGAAAAAGGAGAAAGGAAAAAAATAAAATGTAAAGAAAATTAAATGAAAAAAGGGAAAAAGGAGAAAGAAATAGCAGTAGCGCGTTTCAGGAAACGCGCTACCATTAAGTTTCACTTAAACAGCGGTTTCCCCCCCCCCCCGGCCACCACTTCTCCCCCAAATCCCTTGCCCTCGCCGCCGTCTCCCCAATTCACCGTCGCCCCACTTCGTCGCCGTCTCCTGCCGGCATGGACGACCGCAACCTCACCGTCTCCCCCTGAGGCCGCCATCATCCTCACCGCCGCTGCCCGAGGCCGCCCTCAGCCTCACCGCCGCCGCCCGAGGCCGCCTTCGACCTCACTATTGCCGCCCTCGACCTCACTGCCGCCCAAGACCGCCGCTGCCTGTGCCCGAGCCCGCCCTCTCCGCCCCTGCCTCCGTCGTCGAGCACCCCCCTCCACCGTCTCTCGCCTCTCTGTAATTCCCCCACCCCTCCCCCCACTCCTCCCTCTCTCTGCATTTTAGAGCAAAAATTAGTAGAGCAAAAGTTAGTTTATAGCAAAAAAATAGTTTAGAGCAAAAGATGTTAAGTAGTAGATGTTAGAGCAAAAATTAGTTTAGAGCAAAAAATTTGGTTTACAGCAAAAGTTAGTTAGGGCAGTAGGGTTTAATTAGGGTAGATGCTGCTTGTAGTATATAGTGGTACTAGTAGATGTTAATTAGGTTAGGGCAGTAGTGATATTAGTAGATGTTAATTAGATGTTTTTTAGTTAGGGCAGTAGAGTTTTGCTAGGTTAATTAGGTTAGTAGTGCTACTAGTAGTAGTTGTACAGTAGGTTAATTAGGTGAAGTTAAATGAATAACCTAAATGAATGAAAGTAGTAGTTAACTGAATTTTTTTCCTTTCGTCATTATAGAGCACTAAAGTTAACTGAATTTTGTTCTATTAGTAGTTAAATGAATTTTCTTCTACACTTTGTTTTTGAATTAGCTTGTGAAATTTGGACATGTATATTTGGACATGTGGTTGCTCGTGTATATTTGGACATGTGTTGTGGTGTCGAAGATGGATATTTGAACACTGTTTCCAGGGAATGAAGCTGAGTGGCCTATGTTTTGCTGGAATGTTGATTCATTTCTGTTCCGGCAAATTTCGGGTTCTCGATTTGTCCACTTTTTAGCAAAGGTCATGCCGAAATTTTCCATCAATTTCGGCATGACTTGTGCTACAAACTAGGACATATCGAGTGCCCGGGATTTGCCGCACCGGGAAGGAGTCAACGTTCCTGCAAAACATAGGCCTTTTTTATGTCATTTTTCATTTTATTAGTTCTAGAATTAATTGACTAGATTTAATCATAGGAAACATGGCTAGCAACGATGAAGGACAGGGTTCTGGTTATTGCGACGACGTCTACCTGGCGGCAGACGAATTTTTGAGCCTTGCCGACGATCAACCGATGTTATTGCTGGGCTCACCGGTCGCATTGGGGAATGAGACCGACAGGCAGACCGGTGCTGAGACTGAGACCGGCGCTGAGACTGAGACCGGCGCTGCATCGGGGAGCGGATCCGGTGTAGAATCGAAAGCAAAGAGGCAAGGGCTTCCTAACAAACTCAGGACTACTAGACTGGTGGTCACGGAGGTGGACAACGGCAATTTTGAGCCAAACGCGCCCGAGGAAGCGTGCGCGTGCTACGGCAATCAAATAGGATGCATCCTACGGACAACCGCCACCATCAATGATGAGAAACTACAGAAGATAGATAATATGAGACCCTCCCTCCTAAAGAAGCTGCACCAGATATTCTTGTTCCCGGGCCGGAATGAAAAGGATTATAAAGATCCAGATAAGGACCCGGCAATGAAGAAGATAAACAAACACGCCATGACCAAGTTTAGCGACGCGTTGGCCTCCTGGAAAACAAGGTTGAAAGCAAGGATCATCGACAAAAAGGAACCCTACTCCGAGATTTAAAGGATAATCCGACAATCACGGCAGAGCACTTTGAAATATTCAAGGCGGCTTGCGAGGCCGAAGCTGCCAAAAAAAAGTCGAAGTACATGAACGGGCTTCAACAGAGTAATATTGGGTGCCACCAGCTCGGAAGCCGTGGTTATGGAGGGAAGAGGTCCATATGGGCCAAGGAGGACGAGGAAGCCGCAAGTCTGGGCATCCCAGACCCCTTGGCGGAGTTCACCGTCCCGCAGGAGCGTGACATCCTCAGGGCCCGGCACCGTTGGGACCCAGTGAAGAAGGTTTTCGAGACGAACACGGTCACGACGGAGTTCATGATACCACTAGTAATTTTAGTTTCTGATCAATTCGACTGCATGTTAGTCATATTTCTAATCGATCCTTGTGCCTTTTGTAGAGAGAGCAGCACAGTATTGCGGCCGAAAGAGACTCGCCGTCTGAGGCGTTGGCGAGGCCCAAGTGGGACACTCCATTCGACCGAGCGTCAAACATATTGAAATGACTCCCGGTGGAGACTCGACTGTCGTATGGACGCGTGCACGGTGTCGGAGACGGCGCCACGTGGAAGAAGTACTACCGTGAGACCACGGAGGAGAGAAAGGAAAGACGGAGGTTAACTGACGAAAACATCGACAAGAAGGTTTAGATTGTGGTTGAGAAGAAATCATCTCATACAGTCGCAACAGCGGTAGCTGCCGCAAAACAGGTGGTTGTAGATATGTCTACTTCCTTGGTTCCGACCGTTTTCAATTGGACCAGGCAAAATCCAGAAAAAAATGCAGCGGACTTTCCCCTTGCTGACTTCTTGGGGAGCAGCTCGACTAGCGTTGCACCAGCACCTGCTCCCGCACCTGCTCCTGCACCTGCTCCGTGATACGTCTCCAACGTATATATAATTTATGAAGTATTCATGCTATTATATTATCCATCTTGGATGTTTAATGGGCTTTATTATACACTTTTATATTATTTTTGGGACTAACTTATTAACCCAGAGCCCAGTGCCAGTTTCTATTTTTCTTCTTTTTTTCAATGTTTCACAGAAAAGGAATATTAAATGGAGTCCAAACGGAATGAAACCTTCGGGAAAGTTATTTTTGCAATGGAAGCAATCCAGAAGACTTGGAGTATACGTAAGGGAAGCAACAAGGAGGGCACGAGGCAAGGGGGCGCGCCCACCCCCCTGGGCGCGCCCTCCACCCTCGTGGGCCCCTCATGGCTCCCCTGACCGACTTCTTTCGCCTATATATATCCATATACCCTAAAAGCATCGGGGAACAGAATATATCGGGAGTTCCGCCACCGCAAGCCTCTGTAGCCACCAAAAACCAATCGGGACCCTGTTCCGGCACCCTGCCAGAGGGGGGATCCCTCACCGGTGGCCATCTTCATCGTCCCGGCGCCCTCCATGACGAGGAGGGAGTAGTTCACCCTCGGGGCTGAGGATATGTACGAGTAGCTATGTGTTTGATCTCTCTCTCTCTCTAGTGTTCTTGAGGTGATACGATCTTGATGTATCGCGAGCTTTGCTATTATAGTTGGATCTTATGATGTTTCTCCCCCTCTACTCTCTTGTAATGGATTGAGTTTTCCCTTTGAAGTTATCTTATCGGATTGAGTCTTTAAGGATTTGAGAACACTTGATGCATGTCTTGTCGTGCTTATCTGTGGTGAGAATGGGATATCACGTGATCCACTTGATGTATGTTTTGGTGATCAACTTGCGGGTTCCGCCCATGAACCTATGCATAGGGATTGGCACACGTTTTCGTCTTGACTCTCCGGTAGAAACTTTGGGGCACTCTTTGAAGTACTTTGTGTTGGTTGAATAGATGAATCTGAGATTGTGTGATGCATATCGTATAATCATGCCCACGGATATTTGAGGTGACATTGGAGTATCTAGGTGATATTAGGGTTTTGGTTGATTTGTGTCTTAAGGTGTTATTCTAGTACGAACTCTATGATAGATCGAACGGAAAGAATAGCTTCGTGTTATTTTACTACGAACTCTTGAATAGATAGAGTAGAAAGGATAACTTTGAGGTGGTTTCGTACCCTACCATAATCTCTTCGTTTGTTCTCCGCTATTAGTGACTTTGGAGTGACTCTTTGTTGCATGTTGAGGGATTGTTATATGATCCAATTATGTTATTATTGTTGAGAGAACCTGCACTAGTGAAAGTATGAACCCTAGGCCTTGTTTCCTAGCATTGCAATACCGTTTACGCTCACTTTGATCATTAGTTACCTTGCTGTTTTTATATTTTCAGATTACAACAACCTATATCTACCATCCATCTTGCACTTGTATCACCATCTCTTCGTCAGTGCACCTTTAGAATTTACCATTGTATTGGGTGTTTTGCGGACACAAGAGACTCTTTTTTATTTGGTTGCAGGGTTGTTTGAGAGAGACCATCTTGATCCTACGCCTCCCACGGATTGATAAACCTTAGGTCATCCACTTGAGGGAAATTTGCTATTGTCGTACAAACCTCTACACTTGGAGGCCCAACAACGTCTACAAGAAGAAGGTTGCGTAGTAGACATCAAGCTCTTTTCTGGCGCCGTTGTCGGGGAGGTGAGTGCTTGAAGGTATATATTTAGATCTTGCAATCGAATCTTTTAGTTTCTTGTTTTATTAGTAGTTTAGTTTATAAAAAAACTACAAAAAATGGAATTGAGGATGCCTCATATGCTTCATCTTTTTAATGTATTTCGTGAAAATAAGGATTCCGATAACTGTGCTCAAGTGCTAGAAGAAAAATGCATTAGAATGTTTGGCACTAAATCTTTGAATGATGAGCATGATTGCAATGTTGTTAGTACGAACTCCTTGAATATCCGTGGTACTAATGATGATTGCACTAGTCATGATGAAAATGTCTCTTATAAGCATGTCAATTTTTGTGGAGTGCATAGAGTTTCCAAGTACACACCAAATAGGGAAGATAGAGTTGCAAGAGGCATAAGTATTTAGAAACTAAATGGTTGCAAGAAATGCTATATGTTTGTGCTGAAAATTTAAATTTTCTTAGACATCCCTGTGAACTTTGCAATGAACATGGTCATATAAATATCCAATGCAAATTGTTTATTGATCGTATCATGTCCAAAAATTTTGATAACTTGATTTCCCTTGCAGATCATAATGAACTTAGTTTGCTTTTGGGTTATGAAGAAATGAAACGTATAACTAAGGATATGCCAGAATTTGTCCTTGATAAAGTTCTTGATTTTGATCTAGAAGAAATTTTTATGTATTGTGTGGTGAATTGCATTGAAAATCCTTATATTGCCAATTACATAAAGAAAAGAAAACAAACAGAAGATGAAGAGAATACTAATGAAAAGGAAGAGACTTCCAATATCCTCCTATTATTTCTTATGATGAATCAGGTAACGAGGAGGTGCTCTCTATTCAACCAATCTCATTAATAAGGAGCTCCAAAAAGAGGATTGATCCCACACATGATGTGAAGAAGGAAAAGAAAAGACGGAGAAGCAAAGGTAGAAAGGTATCTCCCCCAAATGATGTTGCTCCCATTACTCATCGTGATGATGATAATTGCTATACTATTGGTGCTATACATACTATTAATGATGAGAGTGATTATGCTTATGATATGAAAAGGCCCAAGCTTGGGGATGCTATGTTTGATGAAGATGATGTTTTTGAGAATATATTTGCTGCAATTAATGTTTGTCCCAAGCTTGGGGATGCTACGTTTAATGAAGATGATATTTTTAGTCTCCCAAGTTTTGATATGCAAATTTATAATGATGATAGCAGGCCTCCTACTTATGATGATTATATTGATGAAAGTGGGTTTGGAAGAGTGTCAACTTTAGGAAGTAGTGATCCCACTATTTTGGAGGATGTTGAATCTTATTGTGATAATTATGAAAGTGGATTTGGACAGGTCATGACTTTATTTAGCGATGAATCCACTATTATAGAAGAGGTTTCAATTGATTATGATGAGAACAAAGTTGCAAATTATGATGTTTATTGTGATGAAACTTATGCTATAAAAAGTAGTGATGATTATATTTATAAAACTTGTCATGATTATGATTACCCTTTTTTCTGAACATTACTCTTTTAACATGGAAACAATTTATAGTATTCGAGTCTCTTATGATACTCCCACTATTCTGAATGACAAGAATTTTGCTTATGTGGAGAGTAGTAAATCTTCTATGCTTGTAGATCATGAAAAGAATGCTTTAGGTGCTGGTTATATTGTTGAATTTATTCATCATTCTACTGAAAATTATTATGAGGGAGGAACATATGCTTGTAGAAATTGCAATAATATCAAGTTTCCTCTCTATGTGCTTAAAGTTTTGAAGTTATGCTTGTTTTGCCTTCCTATGCTAGTTGATTATTGTTCCCATAAGTTGTCTGCTCACAAAATCCCAATGCATAGGAAGTGGGTTAGACTTAAATGTGCTGGTCATATTCTTCATGATGCTCTCTTTATGTTTCAATTCTTATCTTTTATGTGAGCATCATTGAAATCATCATGCCTAGCTAGGGGCATTAAACGTTAGCGCTCGTTGGGAGGCAACCCAATTTTATTTTAGTTTCTTGCTTTTTGGTTCTGTTTAGGAATAAATAATCCATCTCGCTTCTGTTTAGATGTGCTTTTGTGCTTAATTAGTGTTTGTGCCAAGTAGAACCTTTGCGAAGACTTGGGTGAAGTCTTTATGATCATGCTGTAAAAAACAGAAACTTTAGCGCTCACGAGATTAGCTAAAACTTTTTACTGGAGAGTGCTATTTAGTTGATTCTTTTTGAAGATGATTACGAGACAAATTCCTCAGGTCCACCAATTTATTTTGGAATTTTTGAAGTTCCATAAGTATACGTTTGATACAGATTACTACAGACTGTTCTGTTTTTGACAGATTCTGTTTTCTATGTGTTACTTGCTTATTTTGATGAATCTATGAGTAATATCGGAGGGTATGAACCATAGAGAAGTTATAATACAGTATATATTACACCAACATGAATAAAGAATGAGTTCATTACAGTACCTTGAAGTGGTGTTTTGTTTTCTTTCGCTAACGGAGCTCACAAGATCTTCTGTTAAGTTTTGTGTTGGTGAAGTTTTCAAGTTTTGGGTAAAGATTCGATGGACTATGGAATAAGGAGTGGCAAGAGCCTAATCTTGGGGATGCCCAAGGCACCCCAAGGTAATATTGAAGGACAACCAAGAGCCTAAGCTTGGGGATGCCCCAGATGGCATCCCCTCTTTCGTCTTCGTTCATCGTTAACTTTACTTGGAGCTATATTTTTATTCACCACATGATCTGTGTTTTGCTAGGAGCGTCATTTTATTTTCTTTAGCTTTTCTTGTTGTTTGAATAAAATACCAAGATCTGAAATTCTTAAATGAGAGAGAGTCTTCACAAAGCTACATAATTATTTAACTACTCATTGATCTTCACTCATATCTTTTTGGAGAAGTTTGTCATTTACTCGTGTGCTTCACTTATATCCTATGAGTAAATAGTCGAATGATTTGAATGTCATAAATCTGAAATTATATATGTTTCATATGCTTATCCCATGGGGAGTAATGACTTTACATATAAGAAGTAGAGGTGGTAAATTTATTGAAGGTTAGCAAACATTGTATTGGTCACTTGAACAATTCATGAAAGAATATTGACGGAAGAGAGATTTCACATATAAATATACTATCTTGGACATCTTCTATGATTGTGAGCCCCATTAATTATTTTCAAACCTGAGCAAATTAGTTGAAGTTGGACAAGGAAGACAACATAATGAGTTATGCTTGGGTATATTTGTATAGAAGTTATATTGTTATGGATCCTCTAACATGTCGTGCTTTCTATTTAGAATCCTTTGCTATCCAAAATATCTGTACTAAGCGGGAATACTGCTTGTGCATCCAAATTCCTTGAACCAAGTTTCTTCCATGAGTGTCCACCATATCTACCTATATGTGGTATTTACCTGCTGTTCCAAGTAAATTTGCATGTGCCAAACTCTAAACCTTCAAATAATAATCTGTTTTATATGCTCGAATCGCTCATGTAGCGACTAGGGGCTGTTAGTATCTTCCATGCTAGGTGGGTTATTCTCACGATGGGTGGACTCCGCTCATCATTCATGAGAAAATGGCTAGTAACTGGGGTGCCCAGTCCTATGATCAAAAGATCAAAAAAAATCGCAAATAATTTAAACAAAACTCCACTAGGAATGTTGATAGTTGGATGGCACCCGTTGTTTCGGACAAGCCATGGAGTGTGAATGTTGGTGGAGGGGGAGTAAAAACTTGACCTTTCTGCGTGGGTACCGCGTATAATGTATCTAGTATGGAAGATATTGGGAACTCTTGGTCGTTATGTTGACAATGAAAGCATACCTCTCAAAATTATTTTCATCTCTGTTTTTGCTTCGAGCTCTGGCACCTCTGCAAATCCCTGCTTCCCTCTGCGAAGGGCCTATCTTTTGCTTTTATGCAAGAGTCAATAGTATTCCTTCTCATTCCAACCTACTCTTTAGTTGGCAGGCATCATGTGATGGAAAGATCTAAGCATATATGGCCATTCAAATATATTTGAGGATGAATTATTATTGTTGACATTACCCTTGAGGTAAAAGGTTGGGAGGCGAAACATTAAGCCCCTATCTTTCTCTCTGTTCGATGAATACTATTTGTTCTAAAAATATGCTTTGAGTGGTAGCAATCATGGAAGACTAAATGATAGTTGAGTATGTGAAGTTTGCGGAATCAAAGCTCTGACATAGACTCTTCCTGAAAATAAGATGAATTGTAATTGTTTGATGGCTAATAACACGGGTTGTTAGTTTTCAAGAAAGTTTATGGTCTATACTTTAACATGTGAATAGTTTGTTACTTGATCATGCAAAGTTTTATGATATGAGCTACTGTTATGACATATAATGATGCTAGAAAAGGTGATTGAAGTTATCATTGATCAAACTTGTGCACCTGCTAGCATTCACACTTCATAAATTCTTTCTTTTATCATTTACCTACTCGAGGACGAGTAGGAATTAAGCTTGCGGATGCTGATACGTCTCCAACGTATCTATAATTTATGAACTATTCTGCTATTATATTATCCATCTTGGATGTTTAATGGGCTTTATTATACACTTTTATATTATTTTTGGGACTAACTTATTAACCCAGAGCCCAGTGCCAGTTTCTGTTTTTCTCCTTGTTTCAGTGTTCCGCAGAAAAGGATTATCAAACGGAGTCAAAACGGAATGCAACCTTCGGGAAAGTTATTTTTGGAACGGGAGCAATCCAGAAGACTTGGAGTATATGTAAGCCCTGTTCAAGAATTCATCCAATTAATCAGTTAACTTGCCGATTAATCTCTACTCGTAGGGTCACTGAGTAGCCTATAAACCGATAAATCGTCTGAATCATTGATTAAATGGCCGATTAACTTGCCGATTAGCCGATTAATCCCCTACTCACCAGCCAACCGAGCAGCTACCTGTTAAGATTTCCTCAACAATGTACGTAAGGGAAGCAACTAGGAAGGCACGAGGCAGGGGGGCGCGCCCACCCACCCTGGGCGCGCCCTCCACCCTCGTGGGCCCCACGTGGCTCCCTTGACCGACTTCTTTCGCCTATATATATATATATATATATATATATATACATATATATATATATATATATATATATATATACATATACCCTAAAAACATTGGGGAACGGAATATATCGGGAGTTCCGCCGCCAGTGATGATTTCAATGCTTATTATGCTGATTGGCTAGGAGCCAAAGTCAGGTTCGTTAAACTGATTAAGAAGTTCACCAATGTTGCAACCCCATCGCAACAAGAAATTCCTCAAGCTGAAGCTTCTACTCAGCAAACTGAAGAACATGCCAGCACCGTTGATGACTTTCAAGCTGCTGATGAAAATGCTAGTTCCAGGGCTGATGACTCCATTCCAGCCGCTGAAGACATTGCCAGGGCATCCACTAGTGGTGCGCCTGAAGAAAATGAAGAAGTCAGGGCAACTGCATTAGTTGCGCCTGAGGAAATTCAAATAGATTCCTCAGCTCCTCCTGCGCCTACACCAACTCCTACCCTTCCATCTGCATCAGATGTGAGGAAGACCAGGGCTGCAGAGAGAGCTGCAGTGAAGAAAAGGAAAGCATCATCTGCTTCAGATTCTTCAGCTCCGAAGAAAATGAAGACTATGACCAGCTCACTTGAAAATCCAATTGATGTTGTTCCAATTTCCTCCATGCCATCAAAGGACATTGTTCCTTTTCGTGAAGAATATGTGATCCCTAGCGGATCTGATGAAGAAAATCATTATGCTGCTTTGTCAGAGCAGATTGATGAAGAAACTGAAGTGGATGCGATCCCTTCAAAGCCTGTTGCTTCCTCGCCAATGCCTCAGTTCACAGCTGAAGAGGCTGGCATTGAAGAAATTGAAGATGAAGACGTGGATATTGGATGCGCTACGCCTGTGATGAATGATGACTTTTGGGAAAGTCAGCATCCCAATTCTCCACTCTTCACCCCAATACAACAAATACCTCAGTCCCCTGCACTAAGCATTCAAATGGGCTCTGAAGAAACTCATCCCACCTCGTCTGTGCATGAAGAAATTCCAGACACTAGTGCTGAAGAAACTGCTGCTGCTAATCCTTTGAACATGAAGATTGCCACTGAAGAGGAGCCAGAAATTCCTCAGCCTGAAGAACCGGAGAGTGCGATTCCTGAGGTTGTGATGCAACTCACTGACACTCCTCTTCCCAAGCCAAAGGATCCATTCTCAAAGAAGAAAAAGTTCAAGGCTGCTAATTTCTTCAATGAGCATGTGTTCTTCACCGACTACAATCCCTATGATTCTACTCGCATAAGGAAGAGGCATTTCTAGACTGCTAGTCAAGCAAATTTTTATTCCTCTGTGCTATTCGACAAAGACAAAGTCTTCGATCATGCACACATTCCTCACGTGGACATGGAATCTCTGCCGTGCTTCAAGCCAGTCCTTAGTGTTCTTCACGATGCTAGATTGCTGCTTTTCTGCACTGGCATCTGTGATTGGAATGAAGAACTCATTCTTCAATTCTATGCGACACTACACATCACAGGAAATTCTAAAGATCTGAACTCATGGGTGTTGGACTGGATGTCAGAAAATACTCACTACAAGGCACCGGCAACTGAATTGCTTCGTGCCCTCCCACTCAGTCCTCCCCTTGATGGTGCTCGTTGCGTCTACAGTGAACATGAGCTTACAAATCATTACATGCAAGTGCTAATGAAGCCTTTGAAGCCAGGGCAGGCCCCACGAACCAAATTCCTCGTCAAGGAATTACTGTATGTGCCTCGGACTGTATCACATTCTGACGAAGACACTGCGTCCTATCAAAGGCCACGACTCAAATGATGAAGAAGTCATTGGCATCATGAAGAATATGCTTTTCAATATCATTCATGGCGTTCCCGTCAACTTCCATGATTTCTTCATGAGGACTCTGGCAAATATTGCTATGTCACCTTTTGAGCTGAAGCCTTATGCACCATGGATTATGAGGTTCATCAGGACAAGGTCTTCACTCAATTACAAGGCTGATACTCTGAACCACGGCAGCTACTTGCCTCCAATTGAAGTCCTCAAACGGACATTTTCCTCAGCTGATGAGACAGGCAAGGCATCTATTGTGATAGATGAAGGCATTCGTCCATTGGATGGTCAATTTCGCAAGGCTGCATCCTACTCCACCAATGATGACTCTGCCGCCAACACCTCTGCCAAGAAAATTCCTCAAGCCACAGCACCCAGGGTGATGACTGATCGTGAGTTACTCCTCAGTCTTCATCAGAAAGTTGATCTTCAATTCTTTACAACATGACCTCAACACACAATGCAGTGAAGAAAAACCAATACTACCTCCATGAAACCTTCAACTGTACCTGGGCTGTTCTATCTCATATCTACAACGCAGAAGATCTGAAGAGTATGGGTCTCAAGGAAGAATTTGACTGGGCTGCACCTCCACCGAAGAAATTCAAGAAGGTCAAGGTTCCTTCCTTGGTGGCCGGCTCCTATTCTTCATCGCGCGACACTGATGAAAATGAAGACTTGGACGACACTGCGGCAGGCCCTACTACGACAACGACCCCAACAATGCTGGCGCTCCTCCATCTACTTGTTATTCTTCAGGGGCGTTAGTCCTCAGTTTCGATCCTTTTGGTCATTTGATGACAAAGGGGGAGAAATCTGAGTTAGTCTTCAAGCGGGTCTATTATATGGGCATTTTTTTGCTAAGTTACAACTCTCGCTCTTCTGAAACTTCTATTGGGTCGAGTTATAATCTTAAACCCGGTGGTGCTCTGATACTTTTGATGCACTGTGCTCTGATTCCGCATGCTTGTTCCTCGTTAATATTATGGCTCGCATGTTGAATCTCTTCGGGCACCATATTTCATCATGCATCTCAAATTCTTCATATTATATGTCAAATGCATGTATGAATTATAAGATATAGGGGGAGATCTCCATGATTCAACTCTTCAAGTTTGCATTGCTTCAAAAGCAAATTCCTCACTATGCACATCTTCAGGGGGAGTTCTTCTATATCTTGCAATCAAATTCCTCAATATCAGTACTTACACTTCATATTTTTATCCCCGTTGAAAACTTAACCTATATTGTCATCAATCACCAAAAAGGGGGAGATTGTAAGTGCATCTAGTGCCCGTTAGTGATTATGGTGTATTGAAGACTTATAGGTTAAGGGACTAATGTGTTTATGAGTGTACACAGGTCTATAAGTCTATGAGGAGTTTGATATTTACGGAGAAAGTCGACCCCTAAAAATGAATATCTTCGATTGAAGATTTTGGTATTCCTGAAGACATTCATGAAGACTTTGAAAGTGAAGAAATTGGTGTGTCCGTGAAGACTTGATATTCATGCAAGGAATATGAAGCTTGAAGACTTTCGTTTTCATAGTTTTGTTTCTTCTCTTTCTTGAGTCATAGGAAACACCGTACTGTTAAAGGGGGTCGAGGAAATACTAAGGAAAAATTTCCATGTGATGCTCAACTCAAAATCCTACACCTGCCAATCCCTTTGAGTGAAGCCATTGGAAATCTCATACAGTTCAGTCAATTTCTTCAGTGACAGAGACGAAGTTCTTCTGGTCGCTGAGGAATTTGTTCTGATTGAGGATCTAGGAATTCGCCAGTGCGGATTGCCTACCCAGTGAGGAACATGATAGCCTTGAAGAATTTGAGAGTCAAATTTCCGCCCGTTGCTGTGTTGCACGCCAGCTGTTCCAAAATATCTTATCCACCTAACGGTCATATCATTGAAGGGAATTTATGTCTTATCATGCTGGGCTGCTCCCTAGGCTTAAATAGCCGCCCCCTACAACCACCTGCTGGTTGGCTGCTCCGAGAGAAACTGACACTTGTCATTTGAGAGCAACCCATCCTCCGAGGACTTTGATGGAAAATCATCGAGTGAGGAAAAACCCAAACCCCAAACACCTACAAACCCAAAGTGATTGAGCATCACTGAAGAGATTGATCCTCCATGGATCCGACGCTTGTTACCTTTGAAGACTATGCTTCTTCCAAACGGTTAGGCGTCATGGTCTAGAGCATCCAAGAGGAATTGTGGATCGCCAAGTGACCGAAGTCTGTGAAGGTCTGAAAGTCGCCTTAAGACTTACCACGAGTGATTGGATGAGGTCTGTGTGACCTTAGTTCAAGGAGAATACGGTGAGGACTTGGTGTCCTGAGCTGCGTGCTCAGTGACTGGGTGTCCGGGACTGTGTGTCCTTGAGTTTAAATACTCAGCCGCTCCAACCAGACGTACAACTGAGACAGCAGTTGGAACTGGTCTACCAAATCATTGCCTTCACCAACCTTACTGGTTCTATTTCCTTAACTCTTTCATTTCTTCATTACTGTGTTGAGTGATTGTTCATATCTGTGTTTGAAGACTTTGACTGAAGACTTTCTCAATTTCCTCAGTTCAATTTCTTCAGTCTGTTTGTCTTCATCTTGTGTTATCCTGTGTTTACGCTTTTCTTACTCTGTTTTTGTCTTCATTTCATCATGATGACTTGTGTATTCTGTCATGCTTACTTCTGAGTACTTATTCTGCTGCAAGTAGTTCTTCGCTAAGGAATTTCCTCACAGGCAAATTCCTCAGTGAAGAATTCATAAAAATCGCCTATTCACCCCCTCTAGTCGATATAACGCACTTTCAGTGTCGTTTCACAATCGAAGGCCTCCTCGAGCTTAATGCTGAAGCACCGACCTTCGCCAGGTGAGGCCTGTCACAGAAGCCCCGGTTGTCGCCGCACCAGGAGCACTTGCCGGGACCTTCTTCGTTTGACGGCATTTCCTATGTTCATAATTCAAAGTTTAAACTTGTACAATTAAATATATGTACTACAAAAACTAAATTAGATCATTATTATTCATCACGGGTTGACTATGGGTCTGTCAAGTCTTTTCTTGAAAACTCTCAGCTCACGTGGTGTATATATTCGACCATCGGTGATGGTAGCTCCTCCTTTCGTTCCCGAGTGCATTACACTAAATTGTCTAGCACATGGGAACGAAGGAGAAGCTACCCCCACGACAACAGTCGGGATTCTTCGTCCTCTCATATATATTGGATACTCTCCCTCACTGATTCCTCTCTGACATTTGCGACTGCCGGTGATGGTCGTTACCCCTCCTTCCCCTAGTGCATAACAAAGGTCTAGCACCCAGAGAAGAAGGAGAAACGACCCCCACGACAACAGTCGGGATTCTTCGGCCTCGACAGTCTTAAAGTCAACCTGAAATATCATTCAATTATCTTTCTAGAAAATCCAGGCCACTCGATATTTCCTACATATTCTAGCACAAGTCATGCCAAAAATCACGGAAAATTCCGGCATGACCTTTGCTAAAACAGGACATATCGAGCGCCTGAAATTTGCCGGAACGGAAATTAATCAACACTCTGGCAAAACATAGGCCACTCAGAGGTGTAACCTGCAAACGTGACCGGCCACTTGGGCAACCACATATCCTATTTGAGGAACACAAGATATACATGTTTTTATCTACATCATATCTTATAGGACTCATATTGACATGGAGATTTGGCTGGTCTCACCTCGAGGTCGGAGGGGGTCGGTGACGGGGACGATGGCGGGGATGATGGAGGGGCTCCTTGATTTCTGCAAAACAAAAACCCAATAAGTTTCACTAATACATCCTAAATAATATCATACATATAACATCACTAATACAACTAGTGTGAATAATTGCTTAAACTACAAAAATAACAACAAATGTGACATTTTCAACTAGTTCTATTAATTCAACTAGTTCCGACTAGAAATAAACTTACTATAAATAGAAATAAACTAGTTCTTTCTAAAAATAAACTAGTTCAGCTAGTTATATTAATTTTCTTTCTAAAAATACATTAGTTCTATTAATTCAACTAGTTCTTACTAAAACTAAACTAGTTCAACTAGTTTATTAATTTACTTACTAATTATTTTAAACACTTACTAAAAACAATAAAAAAAACTACATTGTACAATACTAAAAAACTGAAGTGAAAAACAGAAAAAAAAGCTGGAGGGAGGAGGAAGGAGAGAGGAGGAGGGGGGAGGAGGCCAGTGGGATCAAAGGAGGGAGGGGGCGGGGGGAGGAGGGGGAGGGGGCGGACGGAGGAGGAGGAGGGAGGGGGCGGGGGTGGAGGGGTGGCCGGAGGAGGAGGAGGGAGGGGGCGGCCGGAGGACGAGGAGGGAGGGGTTGTGGGAGGAGGACGGCCGGAGGAGGAGGGGGAGGAGGGAGTACCTCGGCTAGGAGTAGCAGGGCGGCCGCTGATACGTCTCCAACGTATCTATAATTTTTGATAGCTCCATGCTACTTTATCTATTGTTTTGCACTATAATGGGCTTTATTTTCCACTTTTATATTATTTTTGGGACTAACCTATTAACCGGAGGCCCAGCCCAGAATTGCTATTTTTTTGCCTATTTTAGTATTTCGAAGAAACAGAATATCAAACGGAGTCCAAACAGAATGAAACCTTCGGGAACGTGATCTTCTCACCGAACGTGATCCAGGAGACTTGGACCCTACTCCAAGAAGCACCAGAGGCGGTCACGAGGGTGGAGGGCGCGCCCCTACCTCGTGGGCCCCCTGACGCTCCACCGACGTACTCCTTCCTCCTATATATACCTACGTACCCCCAATAGACCAGGGGGGAGCCAAAAACCTAATTCCACCGCCGTACCTTCCTGTATCCACGAGATCCCATCTTGGGGCCTGTTCCGGAGCTCCATCGGAGGGGGCATCTACCACGGAGGGCTTCTACATCAACACCATAGCCCCTCCGATGAAGTGTGAGTAGTTTACTTCAGACCTTCGGATCCATAGCTAGTAGCTAGATGGCTTCTTCTCTCTCTTTGGATCTCAATACAATGTTCTCCCCCTCTCTCGTGGAGATCTATTCGATGTGATCTTCTTTTTGCGGTGTGTTTGTTGAGACCGATGAATTGTGGGTTTATGATCTAGCTTATCTATGAATAATATTTGAATCGTTTCTGAATTCTTTTATGTATGATTGAGTTATCTTTGCAAGTCTCTTCGAATTATACGTTTGGTTTGGCCAACTAGATTGATAGTTCTTGCAATGGGAGAAGTGCATGGCTTTGGGTTCAATCTTGCGGTGTCCTTACCCAGTGACAGAAGGGGCACCAAGGCATGTATTGTATTGTTGCCATCGAGGATAACAAGATGGGGTATTTATCATATTGCATGAATTTATTCCTCTACATCATGTCATCTTGCTTAAGGTGTTACTTTGTTTTTAACTTAATACTCTAGATGCATGTTGGATAGCGGTCGATGAGTGGAGTAATAGTAGTAGATGCAGAATCGTTTCGGTCTACTTGTCTCGGACGTGATGCCTATATACATGATCATACCTAGATAACCTCATAACTATGCTCAATTCTATCAATTGCTCAACAGTAATTTGTTCACCCACCGTAGAATACTTATGCTCTTGAGAGAAGCCACTAGTGAAACCTATGGCCCCTAGGTCTATTCTCATCATATCAATCTCCATCACTTTATTTACTTGCTTTGCTTTTACTTTTTACTTTGCATCTTTATACCAAAAATACTAAAAATATTATCTCTATTAGATCTCACTCTTGTAAGTGACCGTGAAGGGATTGACAACCCCTAATCGCGTTGGTTGCCAGTAGCTATCGTTTTGTGCAGGTACGAGGGACTTGCGTGTGACCTCCTACTGGATTGATACCTTGGTTCTCAAAAACTGAGGGAAATACTTACGCTATTGTGCTGCATCATCCTCTCCTCTTCGGGGAAAACCAATGCAAGCTCAAGACGTAGCAAGAAGGATTTCTGGCGCCGTTGCCGGGGAGGCCTACGCAAAAGTCAACATACCAAGTACCCATCACAATCCCTATCTCTCGCATTACATTATTTGCCATTTGCCTCTCGTTTTCCTCTCTGCCACTTCACCCTTGCCGTTTTATTCGCCCTCTCTTTCCCAATCTCCTCCTCTTTTTCCCTTTGCCTTTTGTTTGCGCGTGTGTTAGTTTGCTTGTTTGCCGCAATGGCCTTACCTAAATTTGGTGATCTTCACCTTAAAAGGCTAGAGCAGATCGAAAACAATGTCAGGAAGTTTATGGTTTTGCAATTTGAGCATAATAATTTCTTTAGAAACGAGCTTAAGGAACAAAATAGTTTTACGAGTTATATGAATAAAGAGCTCGATGATGTGTCCAAAGAGTTTGATGGTATAAGAGCCCAAATTGATCGTCTTGAAAAAATGACTGCTGAAATTTCGGATATGCAAGCTACCTTAGTCAATAAGATGGCCGCTAAACCGAATTCCTATGAAAATTAAGATGAAGATCTAAAAGTTATTGATGTGCCCCCTATCAAATCTTTGTTTTGCAATATGAATCTTGATGAAACTGAATATGATCCTCCTTTACCTAGAAGGCGTTCTAAGAATTCTGAGTTTTTAGATCTTGATGATGAAATTGATAAAAGTGGGATTGAAAGAAATAAAAATCGAGATATTGCTAAACCCACTATTTTGGATCTCAGGGAATTTAATTATGAAAATTGCTCTTTAATTGATTGCATTTCCTTGTTGCAATCCGTGTTAAATTCTCCTCATGCTTATAGTCAAAATAAGGCCTTTACCGAACACATTGTTGATGCCTTAATGCAATCTTATGAAGAAAAGCTTGAGTTGAAAGTTTCTATCCCTAGGAAACTCCATGATGAGTGGGAACCTACTATCAAAATTAAAATTAAAAATTATGAGTTTCATGCTTTGTGTGATTTGGGTGCTAGTGTCTCTACTATTCCCAAAACTTTATGTGATTTGCTAGACTTCCGTGATTTTGATGATTGCTCTCTAAACTTGCATCTTGCGGATTCCACTATTAAAAAACCTATGGGAAGAATTAATGATGTTTTTATTGTTGCAAATAGGAATTATGTTCCCGTAGATTTTATCCTTCTTGATATAGATTGCAATCCTTCATGTCCTATTATTCTTGGTAGACCTTTCCGTAGAACGATTAGTGCAATTATTGATATGAAGGAAGGGAATATTAGATTCCAATTTCCCTTAAAGAAGGGCATGGAACACTTCCCTAGAAAGAAAATAAAATTACCATATGAATCTATCATGAGAGCCACTTATGGATTGCCTACCAAAGATGGCAATACCTAGATCTATCCTTGCTTTTATGCCTAGCTAGGGGCGTTAAATGATAGCGCTTGTTGGGAGGCAACCCAATTTTATTTTTAGTTTTTTGTTTTTGCTTCTGTTTAGGAATAAATAATCTATCTAGATTCTGTTTAGATGTGGTTTTATCTTTTAATTAGTGTTTGTGCCAAGTTAAACCTATTAGATCTTCTTGGAAGATAGTTATTTGATCTTGCTGTAATTTCCAGAATCTTTGCGCTCAGTGCCCAAATTGTTAAAAATCACAGGAACGTGCTTTTGCGTTAATTCTTTTTGATGATGATCAATAAACAAATTTCCCAGGCCTTATAATTTTGGTAAAAGTTTTTGGATTCCAGAAGTTTGCGTTAGTTACAGGTTACTACAGACTGTTCTGTTTTTGACAGATTCTGTTTTGCGTGTGTTGTTTGCTTATTTTGATGAATCTATGGCTAGTAAAATAGTTTATGATCCATAGAGAAGTTGGAATACAGTAGGTTTAGCACCAATATAAATAAATAATGAGTTCATTACAGTACCTTAAAGTAGTCTTTTGTTTTCTTTCTCTAACGGAGCTCACGAGATTTCTATTGAGTTTTGTGTTGTGAAGTTTTCAAGTTTTGGGTGAATTCTTTTGATGGATTATGGAACAAGGAGTGGCAAGAGCCTAAGCTTGGGGATGCCCATGGCACCCCCAAGATAATCCAAGGACACCAAAAAGTCAAAGCTTGGGGATGCCCCGGAAGGCATCCCCTCTTTCGTCCACTTCCATCGGTAATTTACTTGGAGCTATATTTTTATTCACCAACATGATATGTGTTTTGCTTGGAGCGTCTTGTATTATTTGCGTCTTTGCTTGTTAGTTTACCACAATCATCCTTGCTGTACACACCTTTTGAGAGAGCCATACATGAATTGAAATTTTATAGAATACTCTATGTGCTTCACTTATATCTTTTGAGCTTGATAGTTTGCTCATAGTGCTTCACTTATATCTTTTGAGCGTGATAATTTTTGCTCTAGTGCTTCACTTAGATCTTTTAGAGCACGGTGGTGGATTTGTTTTAAAGAAACTTGATCTCTCATGCTTCACTTAGATTATTTTGAGAGTTGTTAATAGCATGGTAATTTGCTTAATGTTAATATACTTGGTATTCAAGATATGTGAAACTTTCTTTTGAGTGCGTTGAATACTAAGATAAGTTTGATGCTTGATAATTGTTTTGAGATATGAAGGTGATAATATTAGAGTCATGCTAGTTGAGTAGTTGTGAATTTAAAGAATACTTGTGTTGGAGTTTGTGATTCCCGTAGCATGCACGTATGGTGAACCGTTATGTGATGAACTCGGAGCATGATTTATTTATTGATTGTCTTCCTTATGAGTGGCGGTCGGGGACGAGCGATGGTCTTTTCCTACCAATCTATCCCCCTAGGAGCATGCGCGTAATACTTTGCTTTGATAACTTCTAGATTTTTGCAATAAGTATATGAGTTCTTTATGACTAATGTTGAGTCCATGGATTATACGCACTTTTTCCATCCTTCCACCATTGCTAGCCTCTCTAATACCGCGCACTTTTCGCTGGTATCATACACCCACCATAAACCTTCCTCAAAACAGCCACCATACCTACATATCATGGCATTTCCATAGCCATTCCGAGATATATTGCCATGCAACTTTCCACCGTTTCGTTTATTATGAGACGCTCCATCATTGTCATATTGCTAGCATGATCATGTAGTTGACATCGTATTTGTGGCAAAAGCCACCTTTCGTAATTCTTTCATACATGTCACTCGTGTTTCATTGCATATCCTGGTACACCGCCAAAGGCATTCATATAGAGTCATATTTTTTCTAAGTATCGAGTTGTGATGGTTGAGTTGTAAGAAAAATAAAAGTGTGATGATCATCATTATTATAGCATTGTCCCAAGTGAGGAAAGGATGATGGAGTCTATGAGTCCCCCACAAGTCGGGATGAGACTCCGGACGAAAAAAAAGAGGCCATAAAAAAGAAAAGAGACAAGGCCCAAATAAATAAAAAAATGAGAGAAAAAGAGAGAAGGGACAATGCTACTATCCTTTTACCACACTTGTGCTTCAAAGTAGCACCATGATCTTCATGATAGAGAGTCTCTCATTTTGTCACTTTCATATACTAGTGGGAATTTTTCATTATAGAACTTGGCTTGTATATTCCAATGATGGCCTTCCTCAAAATGCCCTAGGTCTTCGTGAGCAAGCGAGTTGGATGCGCACCCACTTAGTTTCTTTTGTTGAGCTTTCATATACTTATAGCTCTAGTGCATCCGTTGCATGGCAATCCCTACTCACTCACATTGATATCTATTGATGGGAATCTCCATAGCCCGTTGATACGCCTAGTTGATGTGAGACTATCTTCCCTCTTTTTGTCTTCTCCACAATCACCATTCTATTCCACATATAGTGCTATATCCATGGCTCACGCTCAAGTATTGCGTGAAGATTGAAAAGTTTTGAAAATGTTGAAGTATGAAACAATTGCTTGGCTTGTCATCGGGGTTGTGCATGATTCAAATACTTTGTGTGGGGAAGATGGAACATAGCCAGACTATATGATTTTGTAGGGATAACTTTCTTTGGCCATGTTATTTTGAGAAGACATAATTGCTTTGATTAGTATGCTTGAAGTATTATTATTTTTATGTCAATATGAACTTTTGTCTTGAATCTTTCGGATCTGAATATTCATACCATGATTAAGAAGATTTACATTGAAATTATGCCAAAGTATCACTCCGCATCAAAAATTCTCTTTTTATCATTTACCTACTCGAGGACGAGTAGGAATTAAGCTTGGGGATGCCTGATACGTCTCCAACGTATCTATAATTTTTGATTGCTCCATGCTACTTTATATATTGTTTTGGACTATAATGGGATTTATTTTCCACTTTTATATTATTTTTGGGACTAACCTATTAACCGGAGGCCCAGCCTAGAATTGCTGTTTTTTGCCTATTTCAGTATTTCGAAGAAACATAATATCAAACGGAGTCCAAACGGAATGAAACCTTCGGGAACGTGATCTTCTCACCGAACGTGATCCAGGAGACTTGGACCCTACTCCAAGAAGCACCAGAGGCGGTCACGAGGGTGGAGGGCGCCCCCCTGGGTGCGCCCCCCTACCTCGTGGGCCCCCTAACGGTCCACTGACGTACTCCTTCCTCCTATATATACCTACGTACCCCCAATAGACCAGGGGGGAGCCAAAAACCTAATTCCACCGCCGTACCTTCCTGTATCCACGAGATCCCATCTTGGGGCCTGTTCCGGAGCTCCGCCGGAGGGGGCATCTACCATGGAGGGCTTCTACATCAACACCATAGCCCCTTCGATAAAGTGTGAGTAGTTTACTTCAGACCTTCGGGTCCATAACTAGTAGCTAGATGGCCTCTTCTCTCTTTTTGGATCTCAATACAATGTTCTCCCCCTCTCTCGTGGAGATCTATTAGATGTAATCTTCTTTTTGCGGTGTGTTTGTTGAGACCGATGAATTGTGGGTTTATGATCCAGCTTATCTATGAATAATATTTGAATCTTTTCTGAATTCTTTTATGTATGATTGAGTTATCTTTGCAAGTCTCTTCGAATTATCCATTTGGTTTGGCCAACTAGATTGGTAGTTCTTGCAATGGGAGAAGTGCATGGCTTTGGGTTCAATCTTACGGTGTCCTTACCCAGAGAAAGAAGGGGCAGCAAGGCACGTATTGTATTGTTGCCATCGAGGATAACAAGATGGGGTATTTATCATATTGCATGAATTTATTCCTCTACATCATGTCATCTTGCTTAAGGCGTTACTCTGTTTTTAACTTAATACTCTAGATGCATGCTGGATAGCGGTCGATGAGTGGAGTAATAGTAGTAGATGCAGAATCGTTTCGGTCTACTTGTCTTGGACGTGATGCCTATATACATGATCATACCTAGATAACCTCATAACTATGCTCAATTCTATCAATTGCTCAACAGTAATTTGTTCACCCACCGTAGAATACTTATGCTCTTGAGAGAAGCCACTAGTGAAACCTATGGCCCCCGGGTCTATTCTCATCATATCAATCTCCATCACTTTATTTACTTGCTTTGCTTTTACTTTTTACTTTGCATCTTTATACCAAAAATACCAAAAATATTATCTCTATCAGATCTCACTCTCGTAAGTGACCGTGAAGGGATTGACGACCCCTAATCGCGTTGGTTGCGAGTAGCTATCGTTTTGTGCAGGTACGAGGGACTTGTGCGTGACCTCCTACTGGATTGATACCTTGGTTCTCAAAAATTGAGGGAAATACTTGCGCTACTGTGCTGCATCATCCTCTCCTCTTCGGGGAAAACCAACGCAAGCTCAAGACGTAGCGGCAGCGGACGACGGGTTCGGCGCGGGCGAGAGCGAGTGAGAGGGAGAGGGAGTGAGAGGGTGCAGTGAACCGCTCCAGGATAAGGTAAGTAAGTAGTAGCACATTTTAGAGATACACGCTACTACTAAGGGACATAGCAGTAGTGCTGGTCAGGCATACACGCTACTGCTAAGTGGGGCTAGCCATCTGCGCCCAGTACAAGTATAGCAGAGCGCGCTACTACTAAAGTAGTAGCAGTAGCGCGGTCTAATTAAAGACGCTACTACTAAGTACTAGTAGCGCACTATTTTGTCCAGCGCTACTGCTAAGATGCTGTGTATAAGGTTTTCCCTAGTAGTGCTTGGTGACCCCCTGACCTAGATCTTCCTCCTATATATTCTCAAATACCCCAAAAACTTCTAGGGGAGCCACGAAGCCACTTTTCCACCTTCGCAACCTTCTGTACCCTTGAGGTCCCATCTAGGGGCCTTTTCCAGCATCTTGCCGGACGGGGATTGGATCATGGAGGGCTTCTACATCAACACCATTGCCTCTCCGATGAAGCGTGATTAGTTTACCACAGACCTACGTGTCCATAGCTAGTAGCTAGGTGGTTTCTTATTTCTCTTTGATTCTCAATACAAAGTTCTCCTCGATGTTCTTGAAGATCTATTCAATGTAACACTCTTTTGCGGTGTGTTTGGCGAGATCCGATGAATTGTGGATTTATGATCAGCTTATCTATAAATATTATTTGAATCTTCTCTGAATTTTTATATGCATGATTTGATATATTTGCAAGTCTCTTCGAACTATCGATTTGGTTTGGCCAACTAGATTGGTTTTTCTTGCAATGGGAGAAGTGCTTAGCTTTGGGTTTAATCTTGCGGTGCTCGATCCTAGTGACCGAAGGGGAACCGACACGTATTGTATTGCTGCCATCGAGGATAAAAAGATGGTGGTTTTATCATAATGCTTGAGTTAATTCATCTATTCTTATGAACTTAATACTCTAGATGCATGCTGGATAGCGGTCGATGTGTGGAGTAATAGTAGTAGATGCAGAATCATTTCGGTCTACTTGATACGGATGTGATGCCTATATTCATGATCATTGCCTTAGATATCGTCATAACTTTGCGCTTTTCTATGAATTGCTCGGCACTAATTTGCTCACCCACCGTAATAATTCCTATCTTGAGAGAAGCCTCTAGTGAAACCTATGGCTCTCGGGTATATTTTCCATCATATAATATTCTATTTTCATCACACAAGTTTCCGATCTACACTTTTAGTTTCGTATTTATTTTCCTTGCAATCTTTTACTTTTCGTTCCATCACCAAAAATACCAAAATATTACTTTACTGTTTATCCATCTCTATGAGATCTCACTTTGCAGATAACCGTGAAGGGATTGACAACCCTGTTATCGCGTTAGGTGCAAGTTGGTGTTTGTTTGTGCATGTATTCGATGGCTTGTCACGTTGTCTCCTAATGGATTCATACCTTGGTTCTCAAAAGCGGAGGGAATACTTCCTCTACTTTGCTGCATCACCCTTTCCTCTTCAAGGAAAAACCAATGCAAGCTCAAGAGGTAGCAGGAAGAATTTCTGGCGCCGTTGCTGGGGAGATCTACGCAAGCAAAGACATACCAAGTACCCATCATAAACTCTCATCCCTCGCATTGCATTATTCGCCATTCGCCTCACGTTTTCCTCTCCCCCACTTCTAAAACAATTTTGAATTTTTTGCCTTTTCTTCTCCCTTCTTTCCGTTCATCTTTTCGTTTGCCTTTATGTCTTACTTGGCTCGTTTGCTTGTTTGGTTGGAATAATTGTGTATTTATTGCAAATTAGAGAACCTAAGGTTTATGGATCTTCATCCACTTGCTAATCTTTTTAAGAGTTCCAACTATGATGAACCAATTGCTAGTGAGTTGAGTGCACTAGATTATCTTTATGAAGTTTTGCTTAAAATTCATGAATCTGCAAGTTGTGATGAAGAAATTTATGAAGTGATTCACGATAGCTCCTTGAATAAAAAGCATGATTGCAATGACTTTACTGTAAATTCTATTGATGTCAATTGTGCTAATAAAATGCAAAACCCTAAGCTTGGGGATGCTTGTTTTTCTATACCCACTACTTGTTGCAATGATCATGATTGGGGTGATTCTTCTTATGATCTTGAAAATTTATTTAAGCCCCATGAGGAATCTGAGATTGACAATAGTGTTTGCAATAATATTGAAAGTGGGTTTGGAAGAGTATCAACTTTAGATCCCACATATTTGGAGAATGTTCAATCTTATGATTTTTTTTATAAAAGTGGGTTTGGGGAGGTCATGACTTTAGTTAATATTAAACTCACTATTTTGGAAGAGTGTCAACTTCGCCATGCATGTGAATCGTGTTGAGAATATGTTATGTGATAGCTATATTGTTGAATTTTCTTATGATCGTACATGTAATTATTATGAGAGAGGAAACATTTGCTTATGGTTGTAAAAAAATCATGTTACTAAATTACCTCTCTTCATGTTGAGATTGCTATCGTCTGTTTCTTCTTCCTTGCATATGCTAGTTTTTGCTTGCCTTGATAATTTGTTTGCTTATAAAATGCATATGCATAGAAAGTGTGTTAGACTTAGATGTGTTTGTCACGTGTTTTATGATGCTCTCTTTGAGCTTCAATTCTTCTCTTTTATGTGAGCATCATTGAAATTATCAATGCCTAGCTAAAAGGCTTTAAAAAAAAGCGCTTGTTGGGAGACAACCCAATATTTTTCCTTGCTATTTTCCAGTAAGTAATACATCTAGCGTCTGGTTAGATGTGGTTTTATGTTTTAATTAGTGTTTGTGCCAAGTAAGACCTTTGGGATAGCTTACGGTGATAGTTGATTTGATCTTGCTGAAAAACAGAAACTTTTGCGCGCATGAAAATAATTTTCATAAATCATAGAAACATGCTTTTAAGTTGATTCTTTTTGCGGAAGAATAATAAACAAATTTCTTAGAACTTCCTAATATCTCAGGATTTTTGGAGTTACAGAATATTCGAAATATCCAGATTGCTACAGACTGTTCTGTTTTTCGCGTGTTATTTGCTTATTTTGATGAATCTACGGCTAGTATCGGGGGTATGAACCATGGAAAAGTTGAAATACAATAGATATTACACCAATATAAATAAGAAATGAGTTCACAACAGTAACAAAGGTGGTGATTTATTTTCTTATACTAACGGAGCTTACGATATTTTCTGTTGGAGTTTTGTGTTGTGAAGTTTTTAAGTTTTGGGTAAGGATTTGATGGACTATGGAATAAAGAGTGGCAAGAGCTTAAGCTTCACACATGTGGCACGAACACATGGTAACTTTGAACTTTTTTATGGCAAGTTTAGTGACATGAGGATGATAACTTTAGTTGTCATGCATGGCAACTTCTTTTCGGATGACAAGTTCAGTTCTTCTGGGTATGTTTTCTCTTTTCGGATGGCAACTTTAGTTGTAAAGAAATGTTAGGGCCAGAGTGCTTTGTGCCACACGTGTGACTTTTATCATTTGGGTTATGTATACCTATACGTGACTACCCTTGTCAGCCAAATAAGAAGAAATAAACAAGGGGGGTTGTGTTTCTATTACCTAGTCTCACGTGCTTTGTGTTCGCATGTGTTTTCGTGCTTTCAGCCGATCGGTCTTTCATTGTGCGTGCATCAGCTAGCATCGACAGAATTGATCCATCGGGTTGTGTCGTAAAGAAACAGATAGAAGCCAGGCCAGCTTACTTGTTCCCAATGGAAAGACTCAATTTGTTGGATGGGGTCGGCCCTCCACTGGGTTTTATGTTGATCACTCGTCCTTCCGATCTAGATATCGTTAAGAAACACCACCTCTTCATCATCATATATGTTTTTTTGTTGTCACCATGTCTTCATTGATGATGATCATGTCGACCTGCTCATGTCCATCACCGGTGTACTCATCTGCTGAGGGCTAGAGGGTAGAAGACCACCTTGCGTGACCCATTAATGCCCTATGCGCGTTGAGTTCGGCTCATATTTATTCCATTACAAAACACGAGCTTTGTTCATAGAATTACAAGTTAGTGCAAAAAGGGGCTCACAGAAGCGTTGTGCTATAATGTGATGACCAAGCTCGTCGTCTTGAAATTGATCATATTTGTCGTGAATAGATGCACAAGATAACAATCATCACAGATGGTAGTGAAGCATAGAAGTAGCACTTCTCATCTTGGATGGATCGCTCTGGGGTGCGAGGATTTTTTTCCACTTGATGCAACGCACAGGCATGTTTGCAAGGTGTAGGCTGTAGCTAGGGAATGGCGGCCGTCACGTCCTGCTCCACGAGATTAGTTTGAAAACAGACAGACATTGACTTGCAATGGCATGGTTTAATGGCAGTTGTGTGTGCTTTGTTCGAGAGCATCACTTTGCAAGGTGTAGACTGTAGCTAGGAAAGGGCGGCCGTCACGTCCTGCTCCACGAGATTAATTTTAAAACAAATAGACATTGACTTTGCAAGGTGTAGACTGTAGTTAGGAAAGGGCGGCTGTCTGTCATGACCTGCTCCACAAGATCTATCTATCTATTATATTATTAAGACAAAAGACAAACGAGTTTTCACGTTCTTCCACACAGATTAAATTTTCTCTACCGTTAATTCCTAAATATAAACGGCTGTGATTTAAAGAAACAACATTACATACAAATATTTGTGTAAAGATATATGTTGTGTTACACGTGCACAGTCTATCACGTACATGTGGTAAAAAAAAAATTCTACCATGTACTGTGCCTATGATGGAATAGTGCAATCGCAATCATGTATAAGTCCATATGTATGAATAATTTTTTTGAACACGGTAGAAATCTTGAAATAAATCCAGGAATAAGTGCGAGCATCAGGACTTGAACTCTGGTGAGTTGGGATACCATAGTCCCTCTAACCATCCAACCACAGTTTGGTTCGCCATTATGTATAAAGCAAATTGGGTTTCTTTCGTCCGTCATGACATTTTTCAGAAAAGTTCCTCTATTTCAGAGAATTCAATCCACAGTCCTGTTTTAAGTTAAAATGAATCGTTTTTCATATTTTACACAAAAGTCTCTGTGTTTTGTTGAAATCAACCCGCAGTCCGGATTTAAGTCACACCCGAACCGTTATTTTACATTTTTCGAAACCCCCTGATGTTTTAGGTAATTCATCTGTGGATCATATTTAAGTCAAACAATGTTTTTTTAAAATCATCCATATCTTTTAAACCGTAACTCCGATTTAAACATGTTATATATGAAATTTGATTAGAAAAATATGTAGAATATGATTATGAGATTATTTCCACCTGTAAATATTTTTAAATATTATTTTGAAATATATTTAAGTCAAATAAATGAGTTTCTAAATTATCCGTATCTTTTAAACCGTAACTTCGATTTTAACATATTATATATGAAATTTTATTAGAAAAATATGTGGAATCTAAATATGATGTTAATTTTACCTGTTAAATATTTTTAAAATGTCATTTTGGGAGCAAACTTATAATTTGTAGCGTAAGATCCGTTTTCCTTTCGTAGCGGCGGTGACCTGGATTGCAAATAAACACCCCACTATAACAATATAGGGAAAAGAAAACATCGATAACTACACATGAATACCTCTGAATAATGTCGCAGGGAAAACAAGATATTTCTCATCGCGAGAGTGAGAGAAACCGAGAGAGAGGGGGGGGAGGGAGGGAGAGGGAGAGAGAGAGAGAGAGAGAGAGAGAGAGAGACGCCTTAGGATTAAACATATTCAAACATGTTTTTTTTTGTTTTGTGTGAACACAGAGGCCATCGCCGGCGAGGTTGAGAAGGAGGATAAGTGGCAACACAAATATGATGCCTCACAAAAATAAAGGAGATGGACCTATTGTGGTCTTGGGTGATGGTTGTTGAGTCAAGAGTCTGTGTTATGTTTTCTCTTCCGCTGCAACGCACGAGCTCTTTTGGTAGTATCTTATAAACTATAGAAGGGATACAACTTCCCTAAAAAAAAAAGGAAGCGATACAACTTCCATCCGATAAGCTAGCAAAATTATTGTCCTTTCTTCCCGAAGGTAAAGGAGACGGTGAATATAAGGGACTCCATCGTAACCGTGCATAACAAGTAGAGGAGACAAGGTAGGAAAGTACTGTATTACCCTACCTAACTCTAAATTTGAATCATATTGCAGCCATCTTCGTTTGATGTCAACAAATGTACACGCGAACCATGAGTCACCTAAGCTTGGCTCCAACTGTGCAAAGCATGACCAAGATCACATTGGAGCCGGTCGGGCTGCCGGTGCCGGCGACGACACATCAAAAGGATGACCACTATCACATTGGAGCCAGTGGAGCTGCCAGGGCCGGCGGCGACATATTGAAAGATATCCATCTCCATATGACCGGGGAAGAGTAACATGGCATCGCGGTAGCGCCCGCAGCGACACATCAAAAGAGTTCCATCTCCTTATGACCGAGGAAGAACATCATGGCATCCGGGAAAAATGCCACTGAGGCCGACGGGAGCATGGTCTATGGAAAAAGGGCATCATCCAAACCCATACGTGCAAGATCTCCAGCAAGGGTGAGGCTGGCATTGTAGCCGTAACCTTGCAGTGGAGCGTCTCCTCTTGAGGCTTCGTTTGACTCAACACCGCACCGCCACCGTCGAGCGAGTCTCGCGTGCTGACGAGACTGTATCCCACAAACCCTTTCTTATCTTCACGGTCGAACAGGCGGGACGCGTGAAGCTCCGGCTGTCTGCAACCGGCTATGTTGGGATTGCGGCCACCACCAGCTCGAACAACTATCGCTTCTGGAAACACAGCAATATATACTACAAGCAGCGTTGTGGAAAGATTAGCTCGAGAAGACGAAGAAGAGGATGAGAACAAGCATGCTCGCAGGAGGCCGTGGGTAAGCAAGGAAGGATCATCCGACGTGAAGCTGCTGGAGAGCGAGGTGGCTGCAGTGCCGGACAACGACTGTGCATGGTGTGCTAGAGGAGCAGCAGGCGGCTCACGGGCATTGCGAGTACATGCAGCAGCTGTTGTGTCTCAACTGGGTATGGTTTTGTGTGATTCAGGTTATGTACGTGGGCCTTTCCTCTGGTATTCATAGTAAACAATTGTCAATATTTGGACGAGCTCCCAGGTAAAAATTATTAAATTTCACTTAAAAGGGTAAAAAAGAATTAAATGTTGAAATGTTTGAATTCCTGACCATGTACACATTCATCCCTTGTGTGCGTTAAATTTCATGATTACCGGGTTGTTTCTAGAGCATTCGTTTTTTTCAGGCATAAGAAATATTATTTTTCTAAACAATGTTACACGTGTTTGAAGCATCAAACAACCCATTTGGCAATCCAAACTATTAAAAAAACATTTCGTACTATAACCTTTCTGTGAATTTATACAATCACCTTTTGCTTCCTTGAGTAGCTTCTAGATGGAGGCCGTTAATCTGGTAGAGTTATAGGTTTTGCAACATGCTGGAAAACAAGAGTATGTGGTGATGACGCATGAAGACCCAGCAATTCTTGATCGAATCAAAGGTTTCCAAGCAACATGAATGTAGAGAATCAGACGTACATTCCCAACGACAAAAAATCTAGAAAGGTTGCTGCTTGGTAATGTCCGATAAACATTATAGTTACACTACCATGCTTACATCACACATTTGTTACAAGTGGTTTGCACATAACGGAGTGGTTATGCCCAAACCATAGTCACGGTGCACCACTTCCAAGACATAGGAGTTGGGGTTCAGAGAATCAAACCAAGTAATATCGTAAAATCAGATTTGATGTACTGATTGAACCTTTAAAATATGGAAAACGAGAAGAAAAGTATGTTACCCGAGACTACATCCACAATTGTTTCGTAGTGACGGTTACTGATGACACATGCCACTCTAAGAGAATATCATTGCTTCATGGCTAAAGAGGTCTGTAGAAGAGCAAAGAACCCAAAATAGTGTACATAAATTTAAGCAATATACCTACATAGAAGTAGAACTCAATGGCATCACTGTAATATTAAGTTGTTATCTATAAATGTGTTTTTCTTTTTGAAATATCATATTTAAATTTAAAGTTTGCAATTATCACGACATAATGTAAGGTCATATATAATTGTCGAACTAACTTTTAGGGCATGCAACTATTCAACATTTTATGAAACACTATGTTGGTTTTACCACGCTGAAAAACCAATACTTAAAGTGCCAACAAATGGTTGTCCAAAATACAAAAATCTCCTCTCCCTTAATAATATCTCTACCTAATAATAAAGCAAATTAGGTTTCGGTCGTCCGTCATGCACTTTTGCAGAAACCCCCCTGCATTTTTTATGAATTAACCCGCAGTACACACTTAAGTCATAACCGAACCGTTATTTTACATTTTTACGGAAACCCCCCTGAAGTATTAGATAATTCACTCGCCAATCATATATAAGTCAAGCAAATGTTTTTCTAAATTATCCATATCTTTTAAACCGTAACATGTTATATATGAAAATTGATTAGAAAAATATGTAGAATCTGAATATGATGTTATTTCGTTTGTTAAATATATTTTAAATATTATTTTAGAAGATATTTAAGTCAAACAAATATTTTTCTTAATTATCCATATCTATTAAACCGTAAATCCGATTTTAACATGTTATATATGAAATTTGAATAGAAAAATATGTAGAATTTGAATATGATGTTATTTTTACCTATTAAATATTTTAAAATATTATTTTAAAAGCAAACTTGTAACCTATAGGGCACGTCTGTTTTTCTTTCGAAACGCGACGATCTGGATTGCAAATAAACAACCACTAAAATCATAAAGAGACGAAAGAAAACATCGATAACCACACATGAGCACCTCTGAAAAAACTGGCAGGGGAAAAACAACATTCAAACACACTTTGGTTTGTGTGAACACTGAGGCCACTGAGGGTGAGAAGGAGGATAAGCGGCAACACAAAAACGATGCCTCGCTAAAATAAAAGGCATGACCATATTATGGTTATTGGGTTAAGAGTGTGTGTTATTTTTTTCTTCCGTTGCAACGCTCGGTCTCTTTTGCTAGTATATCTTTACCTAATAATAAAGAAAATTAGGTTTCTGGTCGTCCGTCATCAACAATTTGCGAAAAAGACCCTACTCTTTTCTAGAATTAAGTCGCGCTCCATGTTTAAGTCATACAGAAAAACGATTCATTTTTGCAGAACAGCCCTCGTGGTTACTATAAATCAACCCGCAGTACGTCACACAATGTAAGGGAAAACCGACGTCTTCCTCCCGTCGCCTGCGCTCCCTTATCCTCTTCCCCCAACTAACGTAAACGCGCAGCCGCCGTCGGCCTTCGTTCGGGAGAAAAGCAAGATATGGTGCGCCGCCGCCCACTGGAGAGGGAGACGCCGCTGCTAATCCTGCCAGGGCGCCTCCATCTCTCCTCGCCGCGGCCGGAGATCCCGGGCAGCCGCGTGCACCGCGCCTCCATCTCCCCTGGTCCGGCCACTGCTCTGTCCGGAGGAAGCAGGGCGGTGTCGGTGGCAGCGCAGCACCGGGCACCGGGTCGACGTACAAACCGGCGGAATAGCAGGTCCGCTCGCGACGGACAACGAACCGATCCCCGCGCTCCCTCTCAGATGGTTTGGACCAGCGCGCCGCGCCAGCTACCCTACATCGGCCCGGAGGACCACCGCTGGCCCGGCTACTCCACCACGTCCCCCACCTTCCTCCTGCACTCCACCACCGGATCCCTCTGATGTAGCAGCAAAGAGTGCAGAGACGACGAGAGGCGGTCGAGGCCAGTGCGGGGAGATGCTCCTGTTGACGCGCGCATGCAGGGTCGCGACGACAGGCATCGGTGAAGTTTCTGGCAAATGATGCGGGCGTGACGGCGACAGTTCTGAGATACATGAGGCGACACCATTGTTATGGTGGAGTTTTTGCTTGTTGTTCAAGAGAGAACAGAGGGGTGAGGAGAGAGAGGAGACCGGGAAGAAGAAGAAGCGTGGGGAGGAGCTGGCTCACCGGCAGGGTCCTGCTGCAGATCGCTGCCCGGAGGTGGCTCGACCCACTCGGGTTCGAGTTTGTGGGAGACGGCGCCTAGAAGCTGCCTGCTACATGGACGAGGATGAAAGGAGGGGCTCGGGTGCGGTGGGATCTAGGAGGAGGGCCTTCACTGAAATGGGGAAAGGGAGGGGTCTGAGCTGCGGGAGAGGGCGTCCGGGACCTGCCTGCTTCGTGGATTCAGGCACTGTGGGATCTGGGAGGAGAGGGAGGCTTCACTAAAGATGGGGAAATTTTGATCTAATCCAGCCTGCTATGAACAGTGGGCACACGTGTCCACTACTACCGATCCAGCCTGCTGTGAACAGTGGGCACACGCGTCCACTACTATGTCCCACGCACCGCTCCCTCATCTTTCTTCTGGTCCAGTCCTTTGTTTCCATCGATCCCCATCCACACACGCGACCTTATCTCTCCTCCATAGCACCCGTACACACCATATGTGACACACAAGTTTTCTTTTCAAAAGGAAAAGTGCCCCGGAAGCTACATTAGATTATGACGGTGGTGATACAAGTTACATAGAGGTCTTAAAAAAAACACAGTACGTCACTCACATTTTACTAGAAGGACTCTTAACATAAAAGAGGGAAAATAATTCAGATCCTGCACTACCAGTCTTGGACTGAAGCTCCAGAAACACTGACGACGCCGGTGTTGCGAGGAGCACCACACCGCGGGCCTGCGATGCTGCAATGGTGTCTTAAAAAGCTATGACGGGGGATTTCCCAAGGCCAGCGGCGGGCAAGACGAGCCGACTGCTGTGATGGGATATTGAAATGTGGTCAACGACGAGCTGGCTGAAGCAATGGGGGATGCAGCAGCGGTGACCGGCGGTGGTGGCTGACGGCGAGCCGGCTGCAGTGACAAGGCGCGTGGGGATAGATAAGGAACGACAGGTGCATGAGGTGGATAGCTATGTGAAGGGGAAAACTGCATTGACTCGATTAACAGCTACAGGAAGATAGATCAGACATTTGCAAACAAGCTTTTCTTTTTTCCCTCCCTATATCTAAATGGCGTCTAAGAGATATCATGGTGGTGTGAATCTATAATACCTAAATAGTTCACCCCCACTATGTGATTTCTCTACACATGCAAGCTATCCACGTCAGCAGGCTATCCACGTCAGCAATTCACTTTCGCACATCAATTCTGCTCCGTAAAGGAAGAAATCAACAAATTGTGTGATTTAATTTTTCTTTTGTGCTCCAAACGAACAGAGCGGCCGCAAAACAGAGCTATTCTCTTCCTCTTCCGTAACCGAGAGACGATCCAATCTAGCAGTTTCCCTCTTCCATGGCGAAACGCCTCCCTATCCATAAAAACGCCCCACCAGCCGCATCTGGTCACCGCATGCATCCTTATCCTCCATCCCTCCATCCCGATCTGTCCCGTCTTTCTCTGCTCAAGCCATCGATTGCCTCACGGTGCACCACGCCTCTGCCCTCATCTCCTTCTGTTGCGCCTTGCTGTTACGTTGGTTACCCACGACCAACCGACGCGCCGAGCCGTCGACTTGCCATTGCGGAGAAGCTGCGTCCTGGCCTTCTGCCCTGCGCGATTCAAATCCTGGGAGAGCGGCCCCGCCCTGCCTAGAGAGGTCGCCGGTGGTGCTATCTTCTCGCATTGCCGGCGTGGAAGGTGGGAGTGGTCAGATTTGGACTTCTCTTTTTGCGATTAAGCAGGTGAACATTCCATCCTGTTTCCGTGAGTGAGTTTAACAAATTGATGTCCTTGCTGATTGTTTGGTAGTAATAATCAACAAACAGCAGATTGGTACATGTTCCTTACATACTGGCAGGGGTATCATCTCGGCTGCGTAGGCATTTGTCTGATTTGAGTATTATGCATGAGCACATATTCATTGTTCAAGTATTACATTCATAATAAGTAATTTGTTCCTGTTGAATAGTTCTATGTGCCACCATCTGCAAGTAGGCTCTCTCAATCTATTTTTTTATTAAATATCTTCCTGGATGTATACAGAAGGCATAATAAGTTATCTTGCTGCTTTCTGAAAGCGTACTGAAGACCATCTTCTTTCCTGCTTGGTCACTGTCATCTTTCATTCTTCAGGTGGACTGATTATAAGCATTACGTCCTACGTGGTGGTGCAGTCCAACTCTGAACGTCTTTTTTTACTTTTTATTTTCTTACTGAAGGTTAATTCCCACACACGCTACAATCTGAAGGTATATGCAAATTTTATATTTCTGAGTTAATGTACATGTTTTACTACATATCATGTTGGCTCGCTTCCTTTTTAATTGAAATTCCACAATAGTTCCTCTATACTTCCATCTATGCAAGTGTTCCATAGGAGATCACACTAAAGAGTTTCTTTTGTTTGGTTGATGGCAGATCACCAAAACTGAATATTCTGGAGTTGATATATTTTCTTACTGAAGACATTCCACAAAGGTAAAGAGCATATACTATGGATGCATAAATAGAATATTCTGGAGTTTCTTTTGCTTGGTCGATGGCAGATGACCAAAACTGAATAGTGTTCTAGAAATTATGAACTTTTTTACAGGGATAAAAATTATGAACACTATAGTCTCTTAAGACAAGGATTTAGCTTTGTTGACTATTCACGTGCTAATTTTGCCCATTTTATTTGATTATCCACAGGTGTCACAAGCTTCTCAAATTATGACAAAGATGCGAGTTTGTAATGACTATCTCGCCATGTAGGTACACCCTAGATCCCAAAATAATCAATTAAGGTGTATATATTGTCCTAATATTTCATCGACCCTGTTACTGAACCATTAGGGAGGTAAATAGTATTATCCACCGGATGCAACTCATGTTCTTCCTTTTCTTTTTTAGGAACACATTTGGCAATATCTTACTATATATTGTGTATTGCTCGAGATTTCCAATGCAATTACTTTGTAAAAGTGCAGAAGTTTGCTTTGAGGGCATGCCATCCATAATCTTCTTTGTCGCTCACCATGTCTTCTTATATTACTTAATGCTAATGCGAAATAAATGTATCTCCTCTGAACAACATAAGTATCTTATTTACAGGTTGCCTTTGTCTTGATTTTCAGTTTCCTTTCAGCTATCTTTATGTATTAAATATTCAACGTTACTTCAACATGTATGTATATTTGGCGTTACTTCAACATGCACGCATACTGCTACGGACTCTCCTCAGTGTTACCTACTATGAGGAAAATGGATAAAGGTAAACCTATACCACACCTATATACTCCCTCCATTCCTAAATATTTGTCTTTCTAAAGATTTCAACAAGTGACTACATACGGAGCAAAATGAGTGAATCATACACTCTAAAATATGTCTATATACATCCGTATGTGATAGTCCATTTGAAATATCTAGAAAGACAAGTATTTAGGAACGGAGGGAGTACATGGTATCTAACTGATTTAGCTTGGCACCGCCATTCGATGCCATTTTTTGTAAAGGTAATGCACCGATCAGTGGGTTAGTTTCTTAATTTGTCTGCAGAATTATTTTATCCAATCCATAATTAGTCACAGGAGGGAGCTTTCAGATAAAACATGTAAGATACAACTAAACAGTATAGACATTTAAAAGGTGAAGCATTATGAGTCTATCAGACTAGTGACATTTGCTTACTTCATGTTGTAGGATGGATCAAAGTAAATGTACTTGGAAGTTCTGATGGAAATTACACATAGTCAAGACCTGGGTTATAGCTTTGTGGTGATGTTTTAGCTGTATCTTTGAAGTTTTTTCCCTTGTAGCCTATATATTGGAGCTGTAAATCAGTTGGTTCCACATGTAAATGACCATATAATCATTTGTTCTGATTAGATCTTACTTACCCGTGTACCATTATAGTCATGCATCGTTCTTAAGTATTGTTGCCAAATAACAATAATGTATTAATTATTTTCTCTTCTTCTTTTCAACAGATTCTCATCCTTTTAGGAGTCAATTTTAAGAGTAAATCACTAATTTTAGACAACATTTCCCGCAGCAACGCGCGGGGTATCATCTAGTTGTAATTAAAATGGGATTATAGGTTGTGCATAATCATATATTGGTAACGCACTTGGGATTAACACGCACTAGCATATTGAATTACTCCTAGCCTAATAATAAATAACGGACCTACGAAGTAATAACATTAAGTGATGACCTGTGCGGAACCTAGAACCAAAGTGTTGATCCACATACAACTCTCACTAAGTTCGAATGCACATTAACTTTTATTACCGTTTATCCGCAAAAAAACTTTTATCACCGTTGCAACTACGGGCCTATTTGGCACCATTGATTTTGATCAATACAATGGCACGGTGCAGCTTTTGACAGAATTTTTATCCCGTTGCAATGCACGGGCCATTTTCCTAGTCTTTATCTTTACCTACTAATAAATCACCTATTGCGAATCAACCTGTGGTTGAGTTGGTTAGGTGGACAGTGGTATCCCCAACCCACCAGGGTTCAAATCCTGGTGCTTGCATTATTCCTGGATTTATTCCTGGATTTATTTCAGGATTTCCGGTGATGCGCTTTCAGTGGGAGGAGACGTTCCCGTCGACGACGAGGCGCCTACGCTGACTTCATAAATCTCAAGATGATATGCCGGCTCAGTCTCTCGGAGGTGCTCATAGGGGTAGGGTGTGCGTGTATGCGTTTATAGGGATGAGTGTATGCGCGTGTATATGAGCGCTTGTGTCTGTACTGATGCTCAAGAAAAATCACCTATTGCTTCTGGTGGTACGTCATTTAATTTACCCCATAAGTTGACAAAATTTGCCCACGAATGCCACCCGTAAGCTAAAAAACGATTCTCCAAATTCGCCGCCGCGCTCAGTTATTTAAAACAATGATGCTGGACATATCTCTTATGCATGGGACAGCGCAGTGGCTAAAGCCTCTCTATTCTACCTTGGACAGCAGAGTTCGATCCCTAGGTGCCGCATATTTCCCCAATCTTTTTTGTCAGGCACCTCCCCTACCCACCCAGTGCGCGTTAATTGGGCCGGCCCGCAGGGCCTGACGCGTCCATTTTTTTTTTGCATTTCGTCTTCTGCTTTTTTTTCCTCATTTTTTTGTTTTTTCCTTCTTTAGATTAATTTGAGATTTCCAAAATTCAAAAGATTGCGAATTTTTAAAAACATGTTCGAGAAATCATAAAATGTTTGTGATTTCAAAAATGTGTGGGAAATCATAAAATTGTTGCAGTTTCAAAAATATAATAGATTTTTCAAAAGTGTTCGCAAATTATTAAAAAAAGCACAATTTGGAAAACAAATGTCGGGAAATAAAACCATGTATATGATTTTTGAAAAAATAATCATGTATTCAAAACAAATTCGTGAATCTGACAAAAATGTCCATGAGATTTTAGAAAATATTAAAAAAACTAAAAAAAATGCAAGTTTGTGGTCGATGAGATTTGTTTTTAAAGTGTGTCGTGCAGTGGCAAGCTCATTGCCAACATGGCGAGTCACTGTGTCAAAATAGAGGACGCAAAAAAAGCGGACGCTCATATGTCAAGGTATTTTTTTTAAACACTGATATGTCAAGGTATTGAGTCATACTTATTTGGCTAGAGTGTAACTTTTTATCCCCAGGTTCTGCCGATTTTCCCCCTCTTTTTGTGATGCACCTCTCCTCCCCCAGTGCGCGTTCATGGGCCGGCCCGCAGGGCGTGACTCCCCTATTTTTTTCATTTCATCTTTTGTCTTTTCTTTTCTTTTCTCATTTCTTTTTTTCTTCTTTAAATTAATTTGAGATTTTCAAATTTCAAAACATTGCGAGTTTTGAAAATCATGTTTGAGAAATCATAAAATGTTTGTGAATTCAAAAAAATGTGTGGGAAATCATAATTTTTTTTGCAGTTTTAAAAAATATTAGTGATTTTAATGTCAAGAGAGATCGGGATAGACCGAATTTAACATGGGAGGAATCCGGTAAGAGAGACCTGAAGGATTGGAGTATCACCAAAGAACTAGCTATGGACAGAGGTGTGTGAAAGCTTGCTATCCATGTGCCAGAGCCATGAGTTGGTCGCGAGATTTTATGGGTTTCACCTCTAGCCTATTGTTGTTATTGTCTAAAAAATATTAGTAATTTTATAATTGTTCGCAAACTATAAAACATGTTCGCAACATGGCGAGTCACTGTGTTAAAATAGATGATGCTCGTATGTCAGGGTATTGATTCAAACTTATTTGATAGCGTGTAAATTTTTTCTCTCCCATTGCAACGCACGGGCATGTTTGCTAGTATATATATATATATATATATATATATATATATATATATATATATATATATATATATATATAATAACAAAAGGACGGAGTGTTTCTGGTCGTCCGTCATGTCTTTTTGCAGAAAAGCCCCTATGTTTCTTTAGTATTCAACCCGCAATCCTACTTAAGCAGATTATAAAAACGTTTCGTTTTTGCAGGAAACACCCTGTAGTTTGGTACATTCACCGTGCAGTGGAATTGAGGAGACGTGCTCCCCTCGATCTGAACAGTATGGCGCTGCCACCGGCCGCCGGTCTTCTTCTCCGGCCATCGATCACCCTGTTTTCCTTCCCCCCTTTCCACATCTGCTACTAATCTTCTCCGACGCCACCCGCAACCTTCTCAATCTCCACCCTCTTGCTCCAGTGCCATGCTTCTCTGATATAGATGGCATCGATTCCGTCAATCCAAAATCCGTCGTCGTCGTGCCGAGGCATGGTCGGGCGTCGACGCAGAGGAAGAGAAGAACCCAGCCGGGATATGGGTGGAGGACGCGTCGACGCTCTCCCGCAAACAACGACCACACGAGCCTGCCCCTGGATCTCTCCGCGTCTCTTAGACCATGAGCCCGAGCCAGAGCCCCCAGAGCCAACCTCATCTTCTTTAGACAATAGGGGATGTCTTCCCTCCCGGTGCCTGTAGGAAACCCCGGCTCGGCACCGTCAGGATCTGGCCGACATGGGCTCGCAGCGTCGGATCCATCGATCCCGAATCTCGCCACTGCAGGACACAAGGAAGAGATAATCAGTTTTGTGTGTGCTATTGCTGCTTATGGAGAACATAGAACAGAGATTTTTGGCCCAGCCCCCGCTGCCTCGCTGATTCCACCTTGCCTCGGGTCACCTAACATTTGGCGTCCTTCGCCCAATCGACGATTTCTGTGGCTAAAACACCCAGCGCGGCGTCTCCTGGTGTGGACCGGGTGGAGATGTGAGGTCGCCAAGGAAAGATCAGGGGAGGGAGGAGCTACCCGTGCATCCACACCAGATCAGGCAGTCGACGCGCGCATCTATGCCCGATCCGGGCGCCACGGTCAAGGCTGGATGGGGGAGAATGCAGCGGTTGCTTGGCTGTGGCGGAGGGGAAGGGAGTACGGGCTGGTGTGGTTGTGGAGTAATAGGAGGTCGAATCACGAGCAGACGAGGTATACGGAGCACGGGGCGACAACTTCGTCGTCTCGTGTTGGTGCAGCTAGAGCTCGGGTGGCCATCATGGCTGGGAGTGGAGCACGACCGGGTGTTGGTAGGAGGGAGCTGAGGAAGAGTAGGAGCAGAGCTGGGTGTTGAGGTAGCAGAAGGGGGAAGATGGAGGCGGACTGAGTGATGTGGAGGAATAGCGATGTGTCGACAAGAGAAGGGGCATCTTCTGGGCGGTGAGATGAGGAATTTCTGGGAATCAGTGCTGTTGCTACTGCTTGTTTTATGAACTGTACTAGATGTTGTGCTGCTGAAGGGCACCTCCCTAGTCATCCAGTCTGCCTCCTCATCCTCGCCGCTGCCGGCGGCGGCCTCCAGCCAGCCAGCCGGTGGCGGCGGGACCTACACAAAGTTTTAAATAGCGCGCTAAGCATCTTAGCGGCGGACCTCTTCCAAATGCTATAGCATGCTATAGCGGAGCTATAGCACGCTATTTAAAATGTTTGTTTATTTGTTTGGATCAAAGTCTTTTAGCGCAAGACTTTTTGTAAACGCTATAGCGTGCTATAGCGGAGCTATAGCGGGCTATTTAAAATAGTGGACCTACAGGCCATCTCCTCCTCTACTCTTTCTCTGCTCCCTTGTGATCGATCTCAGCGATGAGCACTACTGCAGTCTTCCGTAACAAGGTTCTGATGGATCTTGGGGTGGCTTTGACGAGATGCGTTCACTGCCTTGGCTCCCAGCAATAAGGTCTACACTCATGGTCACTGCCCACGCAATTATGCCCGGATGCCACGCCATGAGGTCCGTGCTAATGGTGGTTGATCTCGTGGCGGCGGCCGACTCTTGCGCGGCAGCTAGGCACGTGTATGCACATTGCGCCGCTGGCATGTTCTGCTCCTCGCGCCGAAGTGGCCTTGGCCAATTATGCACGGTCTGGATCTTCGGCCTACAACGTCGGCCTCGGCCTCGCTGGGGTTGAGATGCTACCGGAAGGTCTTCACGAGGGTTCCTTCCTTCAGATCTGGTGGTTGAGTTTGGTGGTGAGATGCAAACTAAGGACATCAGCTTGACGCAGAGGGATGGTTGTGCAGCGGCGGCGGTCCACATCGCATGTAGCTGCTTGGATTGCGGAAAAGTGGTGGCGACAACACATGTGTGGCATTCATGGTGGTGCTATTTGAGCATCCGGTCTCGAGCTCCGAGGTGAAAACCTAGGTCCAACCTGAGTTGGTTATACCGGGCAATGGTGATGTTTTTACGTCGTTACCTTGTTGAAGGCATTGCTCAGATATGCTTGGACTGGTTCTTCAGGATGAAAATCTAGATTCTGGCCTTGAATGGTTGGATCCAGCGACGGTGGCGCTTAAGCGTCACTCCCTTCCTGAAGGCGTTGTTGTTGAAGAACCTCATCGTCCGTGTGGTATCATGAGGTAGTTGGTGCGAATATGATCATTTGTTGTAGTTTGCTGATTCACGGATCCGATCACTTTCTCTTTTCCTTTTCTTTGCCTATGCATAGCTTTGGTCTTGTATGACTTTGCTATTTGCTGGCATGTTTTTGGTGTGTGTGTAGTGTTGGCTGTGTGCATCCTAGCTATGCAGAGGTCGGATGTGTACTCATTGTGTTTGTATCCTCTTAATGTTTCATTTTGAGTCAATAAAATCCATCCTTTATCGAAAAGATGTTGTGCTGCATTGACTAGAAGCAGCTAGATGTTGCTCTGTGTGCTACCATTATTATAAAGAAATTATTCGGGTGAGCTCGGATAATGATTCCTTAGCTGTTGTTTGTCTTACTGACATAGTTTAATACTAGAGGCTAACGCGTGCTTCGTCGCGCCATTCTTCACTTGTGGGATTAATTCTTTTATATCTAGTAGAGTGTCATGGTCGGCTGTTTTGTTTGGATTTTATCAATGTTGTCTTGTGTTTTAATTACATTATGAAGGTGTTTTTTCATTTGTATGTCGTGTCGGGTTTTTGTTGAAGACAATATTTCCTAGAGGAGAATGAAGTTTTTTGGTGTGTCGTTGTGGTGTCTTTACACGTGTCGGTCTCGGTGCCAGTTGGCGGTGGTCGTTTGAGCCTCTCGAGAGGTCCTATCCACGTTAAAATCATGGAATTGTTGCTATAATACTCACATGGATCGGCTCACAAGCTCTCGCTCGCTTGTTTGACTCCCTATTCCTCTTAGTCGGTTAGCTTTTTTCTGCTCGCCCCACTGCTCGCTCAGAAAAATGGACTATTTTTTAAATATAAATATGTTAGCTTAATTAAAATATGTTCAAGGATTTTTCAAAATATATGTGAATTTTACAAAACCATGAATTGTAGAAAATATTTATGAGTTTAAAATATATTCATGGATTAAAAAACATTTGCAAATTAAACAAGTTTCAAATTTAAAAAATGTTCGCAAACTTTAAAAATATCCGTGAACTTCAAAATACTCATGAATGTAATAAATACTAATGAAGCTAAAGATATAAATTATTATTATTATTATTTCTTTTTAATGTTCGTAAAATTTAATAAGCGCTCATAATTAAAACATGTAAGAAAATAAAGTGAGAAGGGGAAATAAAACTAAGCAAAAGACAACCTTACATGCAGATCCCACAACGACCCCACAAACCCCAAAGCACCAGAGCGCTTCAAATCGTGGGAGCTTAGTATCTTTATAGATGCATGCTGAATGTTATCACAAATAAATTATTATTATATATAGTAATTAAAATATATGTGAGTGAAATATTGAAAAAATATTTATTACTTAAAGGAGAAGATATTTCGCTCTCACCGGGATAAAATGAAAGTGCGGAGTTGAAATAGGTCATGACAAACGTTACTAGGGCACGTCCAAATTTCATGGTCCAAAAAGAAATACTCACTGTAACCTTATTTCTGGGATTGCAAAAATTAGAAAAAAGTGTTGCATAATGACACATGGTGCAGGTTGTATTTAATTTTTCATCCGGTGCAACGCATGGGCATTTGTGCTAGTAGTGGATAAAACAAATAGACGCTGACTTGCAATGGCATGGTTTAATGGCAGTTGTGTGTGCTTTGGCTGAGAGCATCATTTTGGGATTGAACATGTTCGGAGGCATGCAGTCAGGTGGACACATCGACCATGGTGATGAAGGCAATAAGGACGATTAGCAACAACACGGATGAGGCGCTATGTTCAAATAGATAACATGGACATGTGGAAGGGTTTTGAAACGTGTTTATTGTATTAGGAGCATGCAAGCTTTTTCTTCCGTTGCAATGCACATACATGTTTATTATAGCTAAAAATGTGTCCTCATAAGGTTTCTCTCCTATGTATATAGATTCCACTAAAGGCTATCTTAGCACAGGTCACACACTGGCTATGATATAGACTGCATACATGGATAGATTACACAAGGCACGAGTGATTCTATTTCAGGGCCAAATATAGATTGCATACATGTATAAATGAATTATGAAACCGATATAACATGTGAAACACGTGACCTAGAAAACAAGATAAAGCAGCACATGTAGGAACCGGTGACAAGCTCCTCATAAATATTCTAAATCTTTTATTATGAATAACTAATTATAAACTAGAAAGTTTTACCAAGATATTTATAAGACCATATTCTTTAAAGATTCTGACCGAGATATATCTAAGGATAAACACAGAGACATATAAACTATGTTCCCAAAAAATTCAAAATATATGCAGTTTTGTGCTTCTTATTTTCTTACAATTTAAGACGCAATGTACTGAAATAAAAAGTATATAAATGTAAATTTCATTACAAATATAGTTCACATGCAAAAAATACAAAAATAGACATTCCAGCTCGAACATAAAAACACTCTTAATGATCTAATTACTTATTATAACACAACCTCATGACTAAAAATAAGTAAGAAAAATTGGTATAAATATCTAATTCACTTCGATGGGGGAGAGGGGCATACACGAAAATTAACATAGCAGAGGAGAAGTGACGAGGGAGACTCCTGGATGAATCATGTATGACGACTACCCCAACATCCTCACTGCCCAGAGCGAAAGGGCCACCGCTAGCGATGACACTGTCATCTGGTACTATCTGCATACCCTACAGTGTAGTCGGATAGGAATTGCCAATATCTCTTTCAAATACCCACCTCCACCGCCCAAAGCCACAACAACCAATTCCCAAACCAACCCGAGCCGATCAAGGCATGGAGGAAAGCGACGAAGAGAGACAGGTGCCTACAGCTCTAGGCCCCCTGCCGCTCCCACCTCCAGGGCAACTGCGGCCCCCGGCGATGGACGCCGGACACCTGGAGCTCCTCGGGGTGTGGGGTCTCGCCCCGTTGATGCTCCCCCGCTACTTCCTCTTCAATGTCAACGTCTACAACTACCATCCGCAAAAAACGTCTGGCGACATACCCCTCTGCAACCGCGGCGGACGGGAGCCTGGCGGTCCGTCCCAAGACAGTAACCCACTCGAGGAAGAAAAGAGGTGTCCCCTGAGGCACCTGGAAATCTGAGTGATGCCCGCTGCCGCTCGTCCCCGAGGGAAGTCGATATGTGTTCTCCTTCACTGTGTTGGGAACGCGGGGAGAGGAAATTCGGCAAAGGTACATAATCCAGGAACTCAGCCTTAACGGTGAAGAGGGCAAACTCGACGGCGGAAACGACATGGCGATATCCAAAATATATCCGAGGCCCCGTGGCGACAAGGCCAAGCCCAAATCAAAACCCGTCTGCGCGTCATCAAGAAAGAAGAGGAGGATCCTTGACCCTGCCTATTCGGCCCCTATCCCCCGCACTACCTTCCGACTCGTGATCTCCAATCCGGCTCAGCAGGTTCCCTCCCCTGCAGCTCCTCTCCGCCTAGGGGGCCTCCACCTCCTTCACGCCTCCTCTCGACCAGGGCGCCGCCTCGACCTCCTCCGTGCCTCTTCTCGGCCAGGGTGACGCCTTGACCTCCTCCATACATCCACTCGGCCACGCCAGACGGTTTCTTATTCTGGAGTTAGCCCACTTTCCGCTTGTAGGGGAGGATTTCTTGCCTCAGAAAATATTCAAGTCTTCGGAGGTTGTTTGTACAAGAAGAGTGCATGTTGACTAGGACGACATCGTTCTGCTGCAGAAGAAGAAGAGGCTACCAGCAGATCGGGACTGTTGGTGTTTCAGTCTTCCCTGCTTTGTTTGTTACAGAGTGATGATCATATAGTTATTGTTTGTTGCATACTTGGAATTTTTCTGTTCCGTTTCGTTAATTGATAATTTCCCATAAAAAGTGTCATTCTGGGATAATGCATTCGTTTAAGCTTTTCACTGGTTCTTTTATTTCTGCAGATATGTGAAGCTTAGTGAGCATCTCAAGCCTTGGTGTGCATACCAATCACCTAGCATTCACCTACGAGCAGATGAACGCGGCGACATCGGGCTTCCCACGAGATAACTTCCTGGGAGAGGGTCGGTTCGCAAAGGTTTATAAAGGTGTGCTGGATAGCGAAGAGGTTGGTTCATGTGTTGATCTATGAGCAGTTCAATGATTGCAGTCATGTTCGATGCTTTAGCAGTCATGTTCAATGATTGGGATTCTAGGATAGACATATTTGTTTAAGAGTATATGACACACAGCTGTATGAGAAATCCAGATGTTAACCAATGGAAAAAACGGGATTATGCTCAACGCTTGCCATTGCAATCAAACCTTTTACCTATAGTATTTCCAAGATGTATGATCGATACGATTCACAGAGATCAGTGATAGTTCCAGTATCAATATGACTACTAGTTGTAGTACAGTAGCAGGCCAACCAAAGGATGACAGCCCTTGATTGGTGATAGCAGACATCATGTCATCAGTGAGACAAGGGTGACCTTAGAGGAGTATAGCTCCACAAAAATTACCAACAATTATGCCTCAAGCTATATGTCTGAATTTCCATTCAACGAATTGTGTGGCAATCTTGTTTTAGGGCTTAAATCTCTAGCTTATAAATTCATTGTGTAACACCTGTTTTGAATGTAGCGACTTTCACTATTCTATAGGGGGTAGTGCTACCGGTATAATCATGCATGTTTGCAGTGATAAAGCGAATGTATTAAACTAGGAAGATATTTTCTTGCTAAATGTCAGTCATATGAACGACTGTGTGACGAAAAGTTAAACTAATGTGCTGAGTCAAAGAACAGATTGCCATAGCATTTTAGTTCGCATGTTTTAATGTGGTCGACCATCCATGCCATGGCTTACTGAGGTTATTTTGCTATGAGAAGTAAGGCTTTCGAGATGACGATGGTGTAATATATGATTCCCTTGTATGTTGTTCTAACAGGTGGCTATTAAGATGCTCAACCCCCATGGATTGCAAGGGAACAGAGAGTTCTGCACAAAAGTTATGGTGTTGAGCAGGATGCATCGCCCGAATCTTGTCAAGATTGTTGGCTTTTGTGCTGATGATGATCAGAAGCTTTTAATTTATGAACACATGCCTCTAGGTTCACTCGGAACTCACATTTTCGGTATGGTGCTGAACTTCCTTATATATAGATATAGTTCTTTTTCTCCGCTTCATTACGTTGTTGCTGAATGAGTAGAAACTTGTTTTCACCAGAATTTGGTTTCTTTTTTTATCTAGATCTTTCCCCTTGATAAGAAGCCTCCTGACTGGAATGCAAGGATGAAGATACTTGTAGGGGCAGCTGAAGACCTAAAGCATTTGCATGTTAACTGCAACCCTCCTGTCATAAACTGCGATGTGAAATGCGCTAACATTTTACTTGCCGAGGGATATCATCCAAAGCTATCACTACTAGGAAAAAGCCTAGTAGTAGCCGGGTCAAATGCCTAGCAGTAGCACGGGTGGCCGCGCTATTGCTACGACGCTACAGCTAACTTTTAGCAGTAGCGCGTGTTGGCCCGCGCTACTGCTATCTAGAGGTAGCAGTAGCATGTGTTACAAGAACGTGTTGTTGCTAATAGCTGTAGTGTCCCTTTTTAAAGAGCGCTACTGCTAAGCTCTCGCTGCTGCTAAAATCATACCCCGTGCTACTGTTATTAGTTTCTGAATTTTTTTTCTGCTGCATATTTTCTTTTGTATTTGTACAGGTTTTATACAATAGTCCCTAGCATATCATACACATACACATCTAATCATATCATACACATACAAAATACAAATAGTCTCATCAAATCATGTCATCATCATATATAATCATCATCGAACACAAAATGATGTCTCTCGTCATCATCTCGAAATAGCGATACAAGTTATGACATGTCGCGAATACTTGCAACTACATCGTCAAAAAGACTCAATGAAGATTATACATCGTCAACAAGACTCACATTAGTCCCGATTCATAATGCAACCGTGACTAATGTGTAGATCGAGCTTGGACCAAAGTCATGTTTTCTACTAGTGACACACACACACACACACACACACACACACAAACACAAACACATATTTCCATTCTTACAAAAGCACACCTTTTTAATCACCTATCTTGACATAGAGATCGAGCACGGTGATGAAGCCGATCGGTGTCGCCACATACACCTAGGGAGTTATCAAAAGTGGACAAAGGTTACTTCTTGACATGGCTAGACCTAGTTAGGGAGGTACATATGTCACTTCATTAAATGGGTTTTTCTACCTAGCTAGTTGGGGAAGCAGATGTCTCTAACTAGTGGAGGGGGAGGAAAAGTGAGGGAAAAGAGAAACGAGTGGCATTAATTAATGAAGGTGGTGTAGTTAGCTAGGAGCATTAAAGAAAGAGAAAGAGAGTAATGGGGGGAGTAGTGAGTGATAACCCACAAGTATAGGGGATCACAATAGTTTTCGAGGGTAGAGTATTCAACCCAAATTTATATATTTGACACAAGGGAGCCAAAGAATATTCGAAGGTATTAGGAGCTGAGTTGTCAATTCAACCACACCTGAAGATTAGTTATCTGCAGCAACGTGATTAGTAGCAGAGTAATATGATAGTTTGGATAATAGTGACAGCAGCAATGGTAATGGTAACGGTGATAGCAGTAGTTTTGTAACAAGTGCAGCAGTAATGATAGCAGTAGTAACTTAGCAAGAACAATATAAGATAAATTCATAGGCATTGGATCGGTTATTTGTTGGATGATATTCATCATGTGACAGTCATAACCTAGGGCGATACGACACTAGCTCTAGTTCATAAAATATAATGTAGGCATGTATTACGTAAATAGTCATGCGTGCTTATAGAAAGAACTTGCATGACATCTTTTGTCCTACCCTCGTGTGGCAGCGGGGTCCAATTGGAAACTAATGGATATTAAGGCCTCATTTTAATAGAGAACCAGAACAAAGCATTAACACTTGGTGAATACATGAATTCCTCAAACTACAGTCATCATCGGGAGTGGTCCCGACTATTGTCACTCCGGGGTTGCCGGATCATAACACGTAGTTGACTATAACTTGCATGATCGGATCTAGAACATGGATATAATGGTGATAACATAAACAGTTCAGATATGAAATCATGGCACCCGTGCCCAAAGTGACAAGCATTAAGCATCGCAAAGTCATAGCAACATCAATCTCAGAACATAATGGATACTAGGGATCAGGCCCTAACAAAACTAACTAGATTACATGATGAATCTCATCCAACTCCTCACCGACCAGCGACCTACGAAGGAATTACTCACTCCCGGTAGGGAGCATCATGGAATTGGCGAGAAGGGTTGGTGATGACGAAGAATGAAGATCCCCCTCACTGGAGCCCCAAACGGACTCCAGATTTGGCCTGCCGATGAAGAACAGGAGGTGACAGCGGCTCCGTCTCGTGGATCACGATAATTCTTTCTCCCTGATTTTTTTTGGAAAAATAGGATTTTATAGCGTCGGTTTCAGGGTCTGCGGGGCCACCAGGTGGGGACAACCCACCTGGGCGTGCCTAGCGGGACAGGCGGGCCCTGGTGGGTTGTGCCCACCCAAGTGCCCCCCTCAGGTGACTCTTGGCTCGAGAAATTCTCTTTTATTGTATAAAAATCCTCGCAAAGTTTCGTTCCATTCTGATAACTTTTATTTCTGCACAAAAACAATACCATGGTAGTTCTGCTGAAAATAGCATCAGTCCGGGGTTAGTTTCATTCAAATCATGCAAATTAGAGTCCAAAACAAGAGGAGAAGTGTTAGGAAAAGTAGATACGTTGGAGACGTATCAGTGAGGAAGAAGCAAAGTGAGGGAGACAGGAGGTGGGAGCTACGGGAAAGTGAAGGAAGAGAGGAGGGGGGAGGGGGTAGGAAAGGTGGCTACTGCGCCTTAGCAGCAGCGAGGGCAGGGAAAACACGATGCTGCTAAAAACGTAGCCGTAGAGAGTTCCTGCCAGGCGCGGTACTGCTAAATGGGGCCCGCCATGTGGCACAATACAAACTTAGTTGTAGCGCGGTCCCCTAAAAACGCGCTACTACTATTCTCTTAGCAGTAGCGTGTGACTTCGAGTGGTGCTACTACTATACCTAGCCTGTCGGCAACGGTGTGGCCATAATACTCATAGTGCGTTTTAGTGTTGTTGTGCTACTGCTATGAAGGTAGGAGTAGCGCCCTTTGTAACCACGCGCCACTATTAAATATCAGTAGCGCCTCTTTATAACCAGCACTACTGATAAGCCTCTATGTATAAGGTTTTCCCTAGTAGTGTATCTGACTTTGGCTTGCCTCGTGTTCCAAGCAAAGTGATGGGTACACCTGGGTATTGTGCACCGGAGTATCTTGAGAGCGGTCAGTTGACTATCAAGTCAAATGTTTTACAGCTTTGGTGTTGTCATACTGGAGTTTATCACAGGAAGAAAGGCTTTAGGTCACAGCCTAGCTGAGTGTACCCTTGCTGAATGGGTAAGCATCACTTCCTGTGTTTCCTTTTTCTTTTGAAGAACTAGTATTTGCTTCTCCCCAATGCTATAAGTCTGTATCAAGGGGATCTTGTGGGGATTTCTGATTTCTATTTGCTTCTGAAAACTGGCAGGAAGAAGCATTATAAGCTTAAATTTTACTTACTTTTTCGGTAGTTTTTAACCATTTGATTAACACAGATTTGTTGAAAAGTTTCTTCGATGAAGATTAATTGTGGTGACATTTTTTGTTGTGTAATTTCATGTCATCCCTTTGATTGACAGAAGGAATTTTGCAATGTTGATAGATTCAGCGCTTGGCAATCAGTACAACGTGACATCATTGATCATTGTCCTTAATGTTGCTCGAATGTGCCTGAATACAACAGCCAGTCTGAGACATGAGATGATAGACGTGGCTGTCGCTCTCACTTGCATCTCAGAGTCGAGAAGAATGCAGTAAGCAGCTCAAGTTGACCAACCCAGGGAAGACACATATGAGGAACTAGCAGTGTGATCGGGAACATGCTCCACTCCCATTCTCGTGTTGGAGAGGGAATTTTTTTTTTGTATAAACTAGATAGATAGATAGATAGATAGATAGATAGATAGATAGATAGATAGATAGATAGATATAGCTAGAGTAGGTGCAAATATTCCTGTGACCCTGGCTTGTCATAAGTGGTGAGGATACTTCCATGACGCTTTTTAATCTTCCTGTTGACATGTGGGTTCTTCGGCCATCCTCTTTTGATTTGTTCAAATGTTATGCAGGCACTAGAATTGACTGATTTGAGTTACGTCGAAGAGAATTTCTGAATGTGTATATGCTGATTGCTTCATGTCTTGATTTTTTCTGCAGAATAAATTTTGTTTCCAATAGTGGGCATCCTCTTTGATGTGTTCACATGTTACACGGGCTAATTGACTGATTTCAACAATGAGTCGAAGGGAATTGGTGCATGTGCATATACTAACTGTTCCATGCCTGTTTATTTTAGATTGCAATGTGCCATCCAACTAGTTTGCATTTGGCCTAAGCCACGACACTGGCCAGTGGGCCCCAGCTAGCCTCTTAGTCGTCTGCCTATCCGTTCTTGGCCTTCGGCTGACAGACGACAAAGAATGGACTGATGGCAAAATACTTCTTTGCCATCAGTCCTTCCTTTGCCGTCTGCTTTTTAGAAGCGAACGACAATGAATGGACTGATGGCAAATTCTCTGATTCCACTAGTGTTTCATTATATGGGACCTTCTCCTCCCTTTAATGAGTATACTCATATTTTGGTTGTTGCTGATTATGTTACTAAGTGGGTAGAAGTTATTTCAACTATTAATGCTGATCACGTCACATCTATTAAAATTCTTAAAGAAATTATACTCCCAAGGTTTGGAGTCCCTAGATATTTGATGACTGATGGTGGTTCACATTTTATTCAGAGTGCATTCTGTAAACTTCCTGCTATATATGATGTTAACCATAGAATTGCATCACCTTATCACCCTCAGTCTAGTGGTCAAGTTGAATTGAGCAATAGATAAATAAAGTTAATTTTGCAAAAGAATGTTAATAGATCCAGGAAGAATTGGTCTTATAAACTTGATGATGCATTATGGGCTTATAGAACTACTTATGAAAATTCTATGGGTATAGGCATGTCATTTACCTTCTTGAATTAGAACGTAAAACTTATTGGACAATCAAAGAACTCAATTACGATTTTAAGCTTACTGGTGAAAAGAGGTTATTTAATATTAGCTCTTTAGATGAGTTGAGAACCCAATCCTGATCGAGTCGGGCCATACCCTGCCATGGGCATGGCGCCTCCGGTCAGGAGCTGCTTATACCTCGTGTAGGAGGCCTGTGTCGGTGGTGCGGTGGGCGGGCACTGCCATAGTTCCTAGGGACGTCGGCCTCAGCTTCGGTGTTGCAGCGGGGTTCAACACCACTGTCCTCGGTCATGCCAGAGAAGACCGCCGATGAAGCCGCTGGTATCGGTGTTTGGGATAAGGCAGAGTAGAAAGCGAGGAGACGCCATGCGTTGGAAGGCAGCACAGTGCTGCTTCAACGGTTCACTCATGCCCCATTCCATTGCGAGTGAGCTTCACCTACAGGCTGATGTCAAGGTGGGGGCCCCGCTCGACGTTTGTCCATCCTACTGGTGCACTATGCTACTCGTGCGCCCAACCTGATCGAAGAAATGCTACATTGAGAAAGGGTCATCAGGGTGGAAGGTTAACTCTGACGGATGCACTACTAGAAAAAAGCCTATACACAGAACTTTAGCAGTAGCGCATGTTAAAAAACGGCGCTACTACTAAACAGCAGTAGCGCGCGAAATAACCACGCTGCAGATCACTACTAGGGAAAAGCCTATACACAGAATCTTACCAGCAGCGCTCCTCAAAATACGACGCTACTGCTATTAGCAGCGCGTGATAGCAAAACGCGCTGCTGACAGGAAAATAGCAGTAGCGCGTCCACACAAAACCGCGCTACTGCTCTAATTGCCATGACCTCGCCACCCAGCTAGTTATAGCAGTAGCGCCCTATACTGAACCGCACTACTGCTATAGAAGTTAGCAGCAGCGCGCTTCTAAGAAAATCGCTACTGCTAAGATCAGCCCACAAGTTTAGTCCCACCTCGCTCCGTGAACAGGGTGTTTACCACCTTAAATATGTTACTTCCGAAAGTATCACAACCAGTTGGTCTTCACTGAACTTTATGTGTAAAATTTGTGGCCGCAATATGAGTCCTCTCCAGTTCCTACTAGAGAGGACTCATATTGACAATTCAGATTGTACACAAAAAGATCATTGATGGCCAATGTATTTTTGCATTGACGTATTTTTTGTATACTTACACTTAGCAGTAGCGCTTTATCTGCAAAGCGCTACTGGTAGGCCAACTTAGCAGTAGCGTATAACAATGCACAGCGCTACTGCTAGTCCTATTAGCTGTAGCGCATTTTGGTAAACGCGCTACAACTATCATTACCTTATCCCCACGTACGCGCACGACCGTCGACCCTCTCTCTCACTCACACTCTCACTCTTGCTCGCGCACCGATAACCGTCGTCATGCGTCGCCGCCGCCGCCGCCGAGGTAGTCCCCTCCTTCCGTCCCTCCTCCCTCCTCCTCGCACGTCCTCCCTCGGCCTGCAGCCGCCCCTCCCTCCTCCGCCGCCGCCCTCCTCCCTCCGCCTGCGGCCGCCCCTCCTCCCTCCTCCGTCGGCAGCCCTCCTCCCACCGCCCTCGACCTCACCGCCGCCACCCGAGCCCACCCAGCACCGCCGCCTCCCGATCCCGCACTCGCCGCCCCTACCTCTCCGTCGCCCCCACCCCCTTTCTCTCTGCTTAGTTAGTACTAGATGTTGTTTAGTAGTAGTAGATGTTAATTTAGGGTTCATAGATAATGATTTTTAGTAGTACTAGATGTTAATTACTAGTAGTGATGGTACTAGTTAACTAGGGCAGTATGATTAATAGTAGTTGTAGTTGAACTACTTTAGTTGTAGTTGAACTAGTTTAGTAAGTAAATTAATAAACTAGTTAAACTAGTTGAATTAATAGAACTAATGTATTTTTAGTAAGATAATTAATATAACTAGTTGAACTACTTTAGTTTTAGAAAGAACTAGTTTTTTTTCTATTTATAGTAAGTTTATATTTAGTAAGAACTAGTTGAATTAATAAAACTAGTTGAACATGTCATATTTGTTGTTATTTTTTAGTTTAAGCAATTATTCGGGATGTATTAGTGATAACTTATACGGTTTTTGCTTTTGCAGAAATCAAGGAGCCCCTCCATCATCCCCGCCGTCGTCCCCGTCGCCGACCCCCTCCGATATCGAGGTGAGACCAGCCAAATATCCATGTATATCTTTTGTTGCTCAAATAGGATATATGGTTGCCCAAGTGGCTGTTCATGTTCAGTTTACACCTACGAGTGGCCTATGTTTTGCCAGAGTGTTGATTAATTTCCATTCCGGGAAATTTCAGGCGCTCGATATGTCCTTGTCATGCCGGATTTTTCCGTGAATTCTGGCATGACTTGTGCTAGAATCTGCAGGAAATATCGAGTGGCCTGGATTTTCTTAAAAAATAATGATCTAATTTAGGTTTTTTAGTACATATATTTAATTGTACAAGTTTAATCTTTGAATTATGAACGTAGGAAATGTCGTACTCGAACGACGACAGTCTCCTGGGGGAGTGCAGCTGGTGCCACGACGATCGAGGTATGTGCGACAGGTTCGTTGAGCTGGACGAAGATCGGCGCTTCAGTATTAAGCTCGAGGAGACCTTCGATGTTGAAACGGTGCGCAACAACGATAAGAGTTTTTTTTCGTAATTAAGCATGACTTAAACTATTTCAACGTCTAATTTTCATCTTTTACAATTCGATTAGCTTACCCCATGCCATGCAAGACGCTATGTCTTGGAGAGGATGGGTTTTGAAGACCATGAAAATTTTGAAACAAAGAAAATACACCTAAGGACCCATCATGATATGGATTTTGAAGTAAATCTGTACAATGCTCAGAGCGTAACCCATTTTGGTTGCCAAAATTGGGAAGCACTTTGCAAAATGTATGGTTTTTATGAGGGTATGATTGTCACCATGGATCTTGGTGATTCTGACATCGAGCAAGACAATATGGACATTTGGGTCCTTGTTGATACGCTTCCGATTCCACCGCAATGTGAGTTTCTAAAACATAGTTATTAACTAATTTATATTGTTTATTTCAAAATAGTTGACAGCTTAAAGAATGTGCAGAAGATGGTAGACAAAACCCACTACACTGATGGCTCCGAATTAACTTATAAGGAGAAAAGTCATCTGATTGCTTATTGTACTTTTCTTGAGAATTACAACACCTATTATCGAACTCCTCCAAATTATGGTGAATACGTGCCACTAGTGCACGTGTTGAACCACTATAACTTCTATGGAGATACCCTGGTAAGATTTTTTACTGTTACGACATCCGTGCATCTTTTGCATACTTCTAAAACTAGTACATCATTGCTAACTACGAAGTTATTACTATGTTGTTCAACAGAAAATCCTGATGGATTGTGTGCCTCATCTGATGTATCAGAATGGTCGCCTTGCAGTTCTGAACATACAGCCAGGTCAATCTAAGGAGCTCACCTGTGCATATCGGATTTCTAAAACCGGTGAACACATGCTAATCAAATAATGGAAAAACTGTTTGGACATTCGCAAGGAGGTTCTTGGAAGTAACATTAAGCGAAAGGCAAGAATTGGAGATGGGATAATCTCCGTTCTCCATAATGGAGAGTCAGGGGCTATCTTGTTTTTTGCTATTTTACCTTGGAGAATATAGTAGGTCCTATGAGGTACAATATGTTTATTATGTGATACAATGTGTTAGAGTTGATGATGAGGAGTACTTGTCATTACGACTAGTGACCAATTTGCTATGTGATGTCTCATTGATGAAAACGATGATCTTGAGGAGGTGTTATATGACAATGATGTATTATGATGATAAGTTGTTAATGATATGATAATGATGATGATATTTATTATATCATTGGGTGAAAGAACCGCGGATTAGTTTCAAGTGGATGTCCATCCACTTGAAACTAGTCCACGGTTCTTTCACCCCGTGATGTAATAACTCATTATGATGTAAAAACAATCTCTAAATTCCTGTTGTATGAAAACTTGTGTAAAGGTGTATGAAATACAACATAAAATAAAAAAGAAATAAATACTAAATAATATTAGTAGCGCAGGCATGGAGGAGCGCTACTACTAATTACCAGCAGCGCTGCTCTGGAGGAGCGCTACTACTAGATCAATTTAGCAGTAGCGCAGGTCCACGCATGCTACTGCTAAGCTTTAGCTGTAGCACCTTATCAGTAGCGCTCCTGGCCGCGCTACTGATAGGCCTAAAACCCGCGCTGCTGCTAGGATTTTCCCTAGTAGTGGATACACATATAGCAGTAGCGCGTCCCTTTGTAAAAGCGCTACTACAAAAATTCCCACCACTAAGCTGATCAGCTACACATAGTAGTAACGCTCTTTTAGAAACAGCGCTGTCGCTAAATTCATTATAGCAGCGCGTTTATGTGTAAGGCGCTAGTTCTAACGAAAATAAAATAACATGAAAAACAAGTAGAAAAGTAAATGAAAATGAAAGAAATAGAAAAAGGAGAAAGGAAAAAAATAAAATGTAAAGAAAATTAAATGAAAAAAGGGAAAAAGGAGAAAGAAATAGCAGTAGCGCGTTTCAGGAAACGCGCTACCATTAAGTTTCACTTAAACAGCGGTTTCCCCCCCCCCCCGGCCACCACTTCTCCCCCAAATCCCTTGCCCTCGCCGCCGTCTCCCCAATTCACCGTCGCCCCACTTCGTCGCCGTCTCCTGCCGGCATGGACGACCGCAACCTCACCGTCTCCCCCTGAGGCCGCCATCATCCTCACCGCCGCTGCCCGAGGCCGCCCTCAGCCTCACCGCCGCCGCCCGAGGCCGCCTTCGACCTCACTATTGCCGCCCTCGACCTCACTGCCGCCCAAGACCGCCGCTGCCTGTGCCCGAGCCCGCCCTCTCCGCCCCTGCCTCCGTCGTCGAGCACCCCCCTCCACCGTCTCTCGCCTCTCTGTAATTCCCCCACCCCTCCCCCCACTCCTCCCTCTCTCTGCATTTTAGAGCAAAAATTAGTAGAGCAAAAGTTAGTTTATAGCAAAAAAATAGTTTAGAGCAAAAGATGTTAAGTAGTAGATGTTAGAGCAAAAATTAGTTTAGAGCAAAAAATTTGGTTTACAGCAAAAGTTAGTTAGGGCAGTAGGGTTTAATTAGGGTAGATGCTGCTTGTAGTATATAGTGGTACTAGTAGATGTTAATTAGGTTAGGGCAGTAGTGATATTAGTAGATGTTAATTAGATGTTTTTTAGTTAGGGCAGTAGAGTTTTGCTAGGTTAATTAGGTTAGTAGTGCTACTAGTAGTAGTTGTACAGTAGGTTAATTAGGTGAAGTTAAATGAATAACCTAAATGAATGAAAGTAGTAGTTAACTGAATTTTTTTCCTTTCGTCATTATAGAGCACTAAAGTTAACTGAATTTTGTTCTATTAGTAGTTAAATGAATTTTCTTCTACACTTTGTTTTTGAATTAGCTTGTGAAATTTGGACATGTATATTTGGACATGTGGTTGCTCGTGTATATTTGGACATGTGTTGTGGTGTCGAAGATGGATATTTGAACACTGTTTCCAGGGAATGAAGCTGAGTGGCCTATGTTTTGCTGGAATGTTGATTCATTTCTGTTCCGGCAAATTTCGGGTTCTCGATTTGTCCACTTTTTAGCAAAGGTCATGCCGAAATTTTCCATCAATTTCGGCATGACTTGTGCTACAAACTAGGACATATCGAGTGCCCGGGATTTGCCGCACCGGGAAGGAGTCAACGTTCCTGCAAAACATAGGCCTTTTTTATGTCATTTTTCATTTTATTAGTTCTAGAATTAATTGACTAGATTTAATCATAGGAAACATGGCTAGCAACGATGAAGGACAGGGTTCTGGTTATTGCGACGACGTCTACCTGGCGGCAGACGAATTTTTGAGCCTTGCCGACGATCAACCGATGTTATTGCTGGGCTCACCGGTCGCATTGGGGAATGAGACCGACAGGCAGACCGGTGCTGAGACTGAGACCGGCGCTGAGACTGAGACCGGCGCTGCATCGGGGAGCGGATCCGGTGTAGAATCGAAAGCAAAGAGGCAAGGGCTTCCTAACAAACTCAGGACTACTAGACTGGTGGTCACGGAGGTGGACAACGGCAATTTTGAGCCAAACGCGCCCGAGGAAGCGTGCGCGTGCTACGGCAATCAAATAGGATGCATCCTACGGACAACCGCCACCATCAATGATGAGAAACTACAGAAGATAGATAATATGAGACCCTCCCTCCTAAAGAAGCTGCACCAGATATTCTTGTTCCCGGGCCGGAATGAAAAGGATTATAAAGATCCAGATAAGGACCCGGCAATGAAGAAGATAAACAAACACGCCATGACCAAGTTTAGCGACGCGTTGGCCTCCTGGAAAACAAGGTTGAAAGCAAGGATCATCGACAAAAAGGAACCCTACTCCGAGATTTAAAGGATAATCCGACAATCACGGCAGAGCACTTTGAAATATTCAAGGCGGCTTGCGAGGCCGAAGCTGCCAAAAAAAAGTCGAAGTACATGAACGGGCTTCAACAGAGTAATATTGGGTGCCACCAGCTCGGAAGCCGTGGTTATGGAGGGAAGAGGTCCATATGGGCCAAGGAGGACGAGGAAGCCGCAAGTCTGGGCATCCCAGACCCCTTGGCGGAGTTCACCGTCCCGCAGGAGCGTGACATCCTCAGGGCCCGGCACCGTTGGGACCCAGTGAAGAAGGTTTTCGAGACGAACACGGTCACGACGGAGTTCATGATACCACTAGTAATTTTAGTTTCTGATCAATTCGACTGCATGTTAGTCATATTTCTAATCGATCCTTGTGCCTTTTGTAGAGAGAGCAGCACAGTATTGCGGCCGAAAGAGACTCGCCGTCTGAGGCGTTGGCGAGGCCCAAGTGGGACACTCCATTCGACCGAGCGTCAAACATATTGAAATGACTCCCGGTGGAGACTCGACTGTCGTATGGACGCGTGCACGGTGTCGGAGACGGCGCCACGTGGAAGAAGTACTACCGTGAGACCACGGAGGAGAGAAAGGAAAGACGGAGGTTAACTGACGAAAACATCGACAAGAAGGTTTAGATTGTGGTTGAGAAGAAATCATCTCATACAGTCGCAACAGCGGTAGCTGCCGCAAAACAGGTGGTTGTAGATATGTCTACTTCCTTGGTTCCGACCGTTTTCAATTGGACCAGGCAAAATCCAGAAAAAAATGCAGCGGACTTTCCCCTTGCTGACTTCTTGGGGAGCAGCTCGACTAGCGTTGCACCAGCACCTGCTCCCGCACCTGCTCCTGCACCTGCTCCGTGATACGTCTCCAACGTATATATAATTTATGAAGTATTCATGCTATTATATTATCCATCTTGGATGTTTAATGGGCTTTATTATACACTTTTATATTATTTTTGGGACTAACTTATTAACCCAGAGCCCAGTGCCAGTTTCTATTTTTCTTCTTTTTTTCAATGTTTCACAGAAAAGGAATATTAAATGGAGTCCAAACGGAATGAAACCTTCGGGAAAGTTATTTTTGCAATGGAAGCAATCCAGAAGACTTGGAGTATACGTAAGGGAAGCAACAAGGAGGGCACGAGGCAAGGGGGCGCGCCCACCCCCCTGGGCGCGCCCTCCACCCTCGTGGGCCCCTCATGGCTCCCCTGACCGACTTCTTTCGCCTATATATATCCATATACCCTAAAAGCATCGGGGAACAGAATATATCGGGAGTTCCGCCACCGCAAGCCTCTGTAGCCACCAAAAACCAATCGGGACCCTGTTCCGGCACCCTGCCAGAGGGGGGATCCCTCACCGGTGGCCATCTTCATCGTCCCGGCGCCCTCCATGACGAGGAGGGAGTAGTTCACCCTCGGGGCTGAGGATATGTACGAGTAGCTATGTGTTTGATCTCTCTCTCTCTCTAGTGTTCTTGAGGTGATACGATCTTGATGTATCGCGAGCTTTGCTATTATAGTTGGATCTTATGATGTTTCTCCCCCTCTACTCTCTTGTAATGGATTGAGTTTTCCCTTTGAAGTTATCTTATCGGATTGAGTCTTTAAGGATTTGAGAACACTTGATGCATGTCTTGTCGTGCTTATCTGTGGTGAGAATGGGATATCACGTGATCCACTTGATGTATGTTTTGGTGATCAACTTGCGGGTTCCGCCCATGAACCTATGCATAGGGATTGGCACACGTTTTCGTCTTGACTCTCCGGTAGAAACTTTGGGGCACTCTTTGAAGTACTTTGTGTTGGTTGAATAGATGAATCTGAGATTGTGTGATGCATATCGTATAATCATGCCCACGGATATTTGAGGTGACATTGGAGTATCTAGGTGATATTAGGGTTTTGGTTGATTTGTGTCTTAAGGTGTTATTCTAGTACGAACTCTATGATAGATCGAACGGAAAGAATAGCTTCGTGTTATTTTACTACGAACTCTTGAATAGATAGAGTAGAAAGGATAACTTTGAGGTGGTTTCGTACCCTACCATAATCTCTTCGTTTGTTCTCCGCTATTAGTGACTTTGGAGTGACTCTTTGTTGCATGTTGAGGGATTGTTATATGATCCAATTATGTTATTATTGTTGAGAGAACCTGCACTAGTGAAAGTATGAACCCTAGGCCTTGTTTCCTAGCATTGCAATACCGTTTACGCTCACTTTGATCATTAGTTACCTTGCTGTTTTTATATTTTCAGATTACAACAACCTATATCTACCATCCATCTTGCACTTGTATCACCATCTCTTCGTCAGTGCACCTTTAGAATTTACCATTGTATTGGGTGTTTTGCGGACACAAGAGACTCTTTTTTATTTGGTTGCAGGGTTGTTTGAGAGAGACCATCTTGATCCTACGCCTCCCACGGATTGATAAACCTTAGGTCATCCACTTGAGGGAAATTTGCTATTGTCGTACAAACCTCTACACTTGGAGGCCCAACAACGTCTACAAGAAGAAGGTTGCGTAGTAGACATCAAGCTCTTTTCTGGCGCCGTTGTCGGGGAGGTGAGTGCTTGAAGGTATATATTTAGATCTTGCAATCGAATCTTTTAGTTTCTTGTTTTATTAGTAGTTTAGTTTATAAAAAAACTACAAAAAATGGAATTGAGGATGCCTCATATGCTTCATCTTTTTAATGTATTTCGTGAAAATAAGGATTCCGATAACTGTGCTCAAGTGCTAGAAGAAAAATGCATTAGAATGTTTGGCACTAAATCTTTGAATGATGAGCATGATTGCAATGTTGTTAGTACGAACTCCTTGAATATCCGTGGTACTAATGATGATTGCACTAGTCATGATGAAAATGTCTCTTATAAGCATGTCAATTTTTGTGGAGTGCATAGAGTTTCCAAGTACACACCAAATAGGGAAGATAGAGTTGCAAGAGGCATAAGTATTTAGAAACTAAATGGTTGCAAGAAATGCTATATGTTTGTGCTGAAAATTTAAATTTTCTTAGACATCCCTGTGAACTTTGCAATGAACATGGTCATATAAATATCCAATGCAAATTGTTTATTGATCGTATCATGTCCAAAAATTTTGATAACTTGATTTCCCTTGCAGATCATAATGAACTTAGTTTGCTTTTGGGTTATGAAGAAATGAAACGTATAACTAAGGATATGCCAGAATTTGTCCTTGATAAAGTTCTTGATTTTGATCTAGAAGAAATTTTTATGTATTGTGTGGTGAATTGCATTGAAAATCCTTATATTGCCAATTACATAAAGAAAAGAAAACAAACAGAAGATGAAGAGAATACTAATGAAAAGGAAGAGACTTCCAATATCCTCCTATTATTTCTTATGATGAATCAGGTAACGAGGAGGTGCTCTCTATTCAACCAATCTCATTAATAAGGAGCTCCAAAAAGAGGATTGATCCCACACATGATGTGAAGAAGGAAAAGAAAAGACGGAGAAGCAAAGGTAGAAAGGTATCTCCCCCAAATGATGTTGCTCCCATTACTCATCGTGATGATGATAATTGCTATACTATTGGTGCTATACATACTATTAATGATGAGAGTGATTATGCTTATGATATGAAAAGGCCCAAGCTTGGGGATGCTATGTTTGATGAAGATGATGTTTTTGAGAATATATTTGCTGCAATTAATGTTTGTCCCAAGCTTGGGGATGCTACGTTTAATGAAGATGATATTTTTAGTCTCCCAAGTTTTGATATGCAAATTTATAATGATGATAGCAGGCCTCCTACTTATGATGATTATATTGATGAAAGTGGGTTTGGAAGAGTGTCAACTTTAGGAAGTAGTGATCCCACTATTTTGGAGGATGTTGAATCTTATTGTGATAATTATGAAAGTGGATTTGGACAGGTCATGACTTTATTTAGCGATGAATCCACTATTATAGAAGAGGTTTCAATTGATTATGATGAGAACAAAGTTGCAAATTATGATGTTTATTGTGATGAAACTTATGCTATAAAAAGTAGTGATGATTATATTTATAAAACTTGTCATGATTATGATTACCCTTTTTTCTGAACATTACTCTTTTAACATGGAAACAATTTATAGTATTCGAGTCTCTTATGATACTCCCACTATTCTGAATGACAAGAATTTTGCTTATGTGGAGAGTAGTAAATCTTCTATGCTTGTAGATCATGAAAAGAATGCTTTAGGTGCTGGTTATATTGTTGAATTTATTCATCATTCTACTGAAAATTATTATGAGGGAGGAACATATGCTTGTAGAAATTGCAATAATATCAAGTTTCCTCTCTATGTGCTTAAAGTTTTGAAGTTATGCTTGTTTTGCCTTCCTATGCTAGTTGATTATTGTTCCCATAAGTTGTCTGCTCACAAAATCCCAATGCATAGGAAGTGGGTTAGACTTAAATGTGCTGGTCATATTCTTCATGATGCTCTCTTTATGTTTCAATTCTTATCTTTTATGTGAGCATCATTGAAATCATCATGCCTAGCTAGGGGCATTAAACGTTAGCGCTCGTTGGGAGGCAACCCAATTTTATTTTAGTTTCTTGCTTTTTGGTTCTGTTTAGGAATAAATAATCCATCTCGCTTCTGTTTAGATGTGCTTTTGTGCTTAATTAGTGTTTGTGCCAAGTAGAACCTTTGCGAAGACTTGGGTGAAGTCTTTATGATCATGCTGTAAAAAACAGAAACTTTAGCGCTCACGAGATTAGCTAAAACTTTTTACTGGAGAGTGCTATTTAGTTGATTCTTTTTGAAGATGATTACGAGACAAATTCCTCAGGTCCACCAATTTATTTTGGAATTTTTGAAGTTCCATAAGTATACGTTTGATACAGATTACTACAGACTGTTCTGTTTTTGACAGATTCTGTTTTCTATGTGTTACTTGCTTATTTTGATGAATCTATGAGTAATATCGGAGGGTATGAACCATAGAGAAGTTATAATACAGTATATATTACACCAACATGAATAAAGAATGAGTTCATTACAGTACCTTGAAGTGGTGTTTTGTTTTCTTTCGCTAACGGAGCTCACAAGATCTTCTGTTAAGTTTTGTGTTGGTGAAGTTTTCAAGTTTTGGGTAAAGATTCGATGGACTATGGAATAAGGAGTGGCAAGAGCCTAATCTTGGGGATGCCCAAGGCACCCCAAGGTAATATTGAAGGACAACCAAGAGCCTAAGCTTGGGGATGCCCCAGATGGCATCCCCTCTTTCGTCTTCGTTCATCGTTAACTTTACTTGGAGCTATATTTTTATTCACCACATGATCTGTGTTTTGCTAGGAGCGTCATTTTATTTTCTTTAGCTTTTCTTGTTGTTTGAATAAAATACCAAGATCTGAAATTCTTAAATGAGAGAGAGTCTTCACAAAGCTACATAATTATTTAACTACTCATTGATCTTCACTCATATCTTTTTGGAGAAGTTTGTCATTTACTCGTGTGCTTCACTTATATCCTATGAGTAAATAGTCGAATGATTTGAATGTCATAAATCTGAAATTATATATGTTTCATATGCTTATCCCATGGGGAGTAATGACTTTACATATAAGAAGTAGAGGTGGTAAATTTATTGAAGGTTAGCAAACATTGTATTGGTCACTTGAACAATTCATGAAAGAATATTGACGGAAGAGAGATTTCACATATAAATATACTATCTTGGACATCTTCTATGATTGTGAGCCCCATTAATTATTTTCAAACCTGAGCAAATTAGTTGAAGTTGGACAAGGAAGACAACATAATGAGTTATGCTTGGGTATATTTGTATAGAAGTTATATTGTTATGGATCCTCTAACATGTCGTGCTTTCTATTTAGAATCCTTTGCTATCCAAAATATCTGTACTAAGCGGGAATACTGCTTGTGCATCCAAATTCCTTGAACCAAGTTTCTTCCATGAGTGTCCACCATATCTACCTATATGTGGTATTTACCTGCTGTTCCAAGTAAATTTGCATGTGCCAAACTCTAAACCTTCAAATAATAATCTGTTTTATATGCTCGAATCGCTCATGTAGCGACTAGGGGCTGTTAGTATCTTCCATGCTAGGTGGGTTATTCTCACGATGGGTGGACTCCGCTCATCATTCATGAGAAAATGGCTAGTAACTGGGGTGCCCAGTCCTATGATCAAAAGATCAAAAAAAATCGCAAATAATTTAAACAAAACTCCACTAGGAATGTTGATAGTTGGATGGCACCCGTTGTTTCGGACAAGCCATGGAGTGTGAATGTTGGTGGAGGGGGAGTAAAAACTTGACCTTTCTGCGTGGGTACCGCGTATAATGTATCTAGTATGGAAGATATTGGGAACTCTTGGTCGTTATGTTGACAATGAAAGCATACCTCTCAAAATTATTTTCATCTCTGTTTTTGCTTCGAGCTCTGGCACCTCTGCAAATCCCTGCTTCCCTCTGCGAAGGGCCTATCTTTTGCTTTTATGCAAGAGTCAATAGTATTCCTTCTCATTCCAACCTACTCTTTAGTTGGCAGGCATCATGTGATGGAAAGATCTAAGCATATATGGCCATTCAAATATATTTGAGGATGAATTATTATTGTTGACATTACCCTTGAGGTAAAAGGTTGGGAGGCGAAACATTAAGCCCCTATCTTTCTCTCTGTTCGATGAATACTATTTGTTCTAAAAATATGCTTTGAGTGGTAGCAATCATGGAAGACTAAATGATAGTTGAGTATGTGAAGTTTGCGGAATCAAAGCTCTGACATAGACTCTTCCTGAAAATAAGATGAATTGTAATTGTTTGATGGCTAATAACACGGGTTGTTAGTTTTCAAGAAAGTTTATGGTCTATACTTTAACATGTGAATAGTTTGTTACTTGATCATGCAAAGTTTTATGATATGAGCTACTGTTATGACATATAATGATGCTAGAAAAGGTGATTGAAGTTATCATTGATCAAACTTGTGCACCTGCTAGCATTCACACTTCATAAATTCTTTCTTTTATCATTTACCTACTCGAGGACGAGTAGGAATTAAGCTTGCGGATGCTGATACGTCTCCAACGTATCTATAATTTATGAACTATTCTGCTATTATATTATCCATCTTGGATGTTTAATGGGCTTTATTATACACTTTTATATTATTTTTGGGACTAACTTATTAACCCAGAGCCCAGTGCCAGTTTCTGTTTTTCTCCTTGTTTCAGTGTTCCGCAGAAAAGGATTATCAAACGGAGTCAAAACGGAATGCAACCTTCGGGAAAGTTATTTTTGGAACGGGAGCAATCCAGAAGACTTGGAGTATATGTAAGCCCTGTTCAAGAATTCATCCAATTAATCAGTTAACTTGCCGATTAATCTCTACTCGTAGGGTCACTGAGTAGCCTATAAACCGATAAATCGTCTGAATCATTGATTAAATGGCCGATTAACTTGCCGATTAGCCGATTAATCCCCTACTCACCAGCCAACCGAGCAGCTACCTGTTAAGATTTCCTCAACAATGTACGTAAGGGAAGCAACTAGGAAGGCACGAGGCAGGGGGGCGCGCCCACCCACCCTGGGCGCGCCCTCCACCCTCGTGGGCCCCACGTGGCTCCCTTGACCGACTTCTTTCGCCTATATATATATATATATATATATATATATACATATATATATATATATATATATATATATATACATATACCCTAAAAACATTGGGGAACGGAATATATCGGGAGTTCCGCCGCCGCAAACCTCTGTAGCCACCAAAAACCAATCGGCACCCGTTCCGGCACCCTGCCGGAGGGGGGATCCCTCATCGGTGGCCATCTTCATCATCCCGACTCTCTCCATGATGAGGAGGGAGTAGTTCACCCTCGCGGCTGAGGGTATGTACCAGTAGCTATGTGTTTGATCTCTCTCTCTCTCGTGTTCTTGAGGTGATACGATCTTGATGTACCGCGAGCTTTGCTATTATATTTGGATCTTATGATGTTCCTCCCCCTCTACTCTCTTGTAATGGATTGAGTTTTCCCTTTGAAGTTATCTTATCGGATTGAGTCTTTAAGGATTTGAGAAAACTTGATGTATGTCTTGCCGTGCTTACCTGTGGTGAGAATGGGATATCACGTGATCCACTTGATGTATGTTTTGGTGATCAACTTGCGGGTTCCGCCCATGAACCTATGCATAGGGGTTGGCACACGTTTTCGTATTGACTCTCCGGTAGAAACTTTGGGGCACTCTTTGATGTACTTTGTGTTGGTTGAATAGATGAATCTGAGATTGTGAGCTGCATATCGTATAATCCTACCCACGGATACTTGAGGTGACATTGGAGTATCTAGGTGACACTAGCGTTTTGGTTGATTTGTGTCTTGAGGTGTTATTCTAGTACGAAGTCTATGATAGATCGAACGGAAAGAATAGCTTTGGGTTATTTTACTACCGACTCTTGAATAGATAGATCAAAAAGGATAACTTTGAGGTGGTTTCGTACCCTACCATAATCTCTTCGTTTGTTCTCCGCTATTAGTGACTTTGGAGTGACTCTTTGTTGCATGTTGAGGGATTGTTATATGATCCAGTTATGTTATTATTGTTGAGGGAACTTGCACTAGTGAAAGTATGATCCCTAGGCCTTGTTTCCTAGCATTGCAATACCGTTTACGCTCACTTTTATCTTAGTTACCTTGCTGTTTTTATATTTTCAGATTACAACAACCTATGTCTACCATCCCAATTGCACTTGTATCACCATCTCTTCGCCGAAGTAGTGCACCTATACAATTTACCATTGTATTGGGTGTGTTGGGGACAAAGATCGTGTAGTTCGTTTGCTAGAGCTTTTCCAAATGTCAAGTATCATTTCCTTAGACCATGAGATTGTGCAATTCCCGGATACCGTAGGAGTGCTTTGGGTGTGGCAAACATCACAACGTAACTGGGTGGCTATAAAGGTGCACTACGGGTATCCTCGAAAGTGTCTGTTGGGTTGGCATGAATCGAGACTAGGATTTGTCACTCCGTATGACGGAGAGGTATCTCTGGGCCCACTCGTTAATGCATCATCATAATGAGCTCAATGTGATCAAGTGGTTGATCGCGGGATCATGCATTATGGTACGAGTAAAGTGACTTGCCGGTAACGAGATTGCACGATGTATTGGGATACTGACAATCGAGTCTCGGGCAAGTAACGTACCGATTGACAAAGGGAATTGTATACGGGATTGATTGAATCCTCAACATCGTGGTTCATCCGATGAGATCATCGAGGAGCATGTGGGAGCCAACATGGGTATCCAGATCCCGTTGTTGGTTATTGATCGGAGAGTCGTCTCGGTCATGTCTGCATGTCTCCCGAACCCGTAGGGTCTACACACTTAAGGTTCGGTGATGGTAGGGTTGTAGAGATATTAGTATGCATTAACCCGAAAGTTATTCGGAGTCTTGGATAAGATCCTGGACGTCACGAGGAGTTCCGGAATGGTCCGGAGGTAAAGATTTATATATAGGAAGTCAAGTTTCGGCCATCGGGAAAGTTTCGGGGGTCACCGGTATTGTACCGGGACCAGCGGAAGGGTCCCGGGGGTCCACCGGGTGGGGCACCTATCCAGGAGGGCCCCATGGGCTGAAGTGAGGAGGGGAACCAGCCCCTGGTGGGCTGGTGCGCCCCCCTTGGGCCTCCCCCTGCGCCTAGGGCAGGAAACCCTAGGGGTGGGGGCGCCCCCCTTGGCTTGGGGGCAAGCCACCCCCTTGGCCGCCGCCCCCCCTTGGAGATCCCATCTCCTAGGGACGGCGCCCCCCCAGGGGCCCTATATATAGTGGGGGGAGGGAGGGCAGACGCACCCTAGCCCTGGCGCCTCCCTTTCCCTCTCCAACACCTCCTCCCTCTCCGTAGAGCTTGGCGAAGCCCTGCCGAGATCCCCGCTGCATCCACCACCACGCCGTCGTGCTGCTGGATCTCCATCAACCTCTCCTTTCCCCTTGCTGGATCAAGATGGAGGAGACGTCTTCCCAACCGTACGTGTGTTGAACGCGGAGGTGCTGTCCGTTCGGCACTCGGTCATCGGGGCATCATTGAAATCGTCATGCCTAGCTAGGGGCATTAAACGTTAGCGCTTGTTGGGAGGCAGCCCAATTTTATTTTAGTTTCTTGCTTTTTGGTTCTGTTTAGGAATAAATAATCCATCTCACTTCTGTTTAGATGTGCTTTTGTGTTTTAATTAGTGTTTGTGCCAAGTAGAACCTTTGGGAAGACTTGGGTGAAGTCTTTATGATCATGCTGTAAAAAACAGAAACTTTAGCGCTCACAAGATTAGCTAAAACTATTTACTGGAGAGTGCTATTTAGTTGATTCTTTTTGCAGATGATTACGAGACAAAAATCCTCAGGTCCACCAATTGATTTTAGAATTTTTGAAGTTCCAGAAGTATACGTTTGATACAGATTACTACAGACTGTTCTGTTTTTGACAGATTCTGTTTTCTATGTGTTACTTGCTTATTTTGATGAATCTATGAGTAATATCGGAGGGTATGAACCATAGAGAAGTTGGAATACAGTATATATTACACCAACATGAATAAATAATGAGTTCATTACAGTAACTTGAAGTGGTGTTTTGTTTTCTTTCGCTAACGGAGCTCACAAGATCTTCTGTTAAGTTTTGTGTTGTGAAGTTTTCAAGTTTTGGGTAAAGATTCGATGGACTATGGAATAAGGAGTGGCAAGAGCCTAATCTTGGGGATGCCCAAGGCACCCCAAGGTAATATTGAAGGACAACCAAGAGCCTAAGATTGGTGATGCCCCAGATGGCATCCCCTCTTTCGTCTTCGTTCATCGTTAACTTTACTTGGAGCTATATTTTTATTCACCACATGATATGTGTTTTGCTTGGAGCGCATTTTATTTTCTTTAGCTTTGCTTGCTGTTTGAATAAAATACCAAGATCTGAAATTCTTAAATGAGAGAGAGTCTTCACAAAGCTACATAATTATTTAACTACTCATTGATCTTCACTCATATCTTTTTGGAGTAGTTTGTCATTTACTCGTGTGCTTCACTTATATCCTATGTGTAAATAGTAGAATGATTTGAATGTCAGAAATCTGAAATTATATATGTTTCATATGCTTATCCCATGGGGAGTAATGACTTTACATATAAGAAGTAGAGGTGGTAAATTTATTGAAGGTTAGCAAACATTGTATTGGTCACTTGAACAATTCATGAAAGAATATTGATGGAAGAGAGATTTCACATATAAATATACTATCTTGGACATCTTCTATGATTGTGAGCCCCATTAATTATTTTCAAACCTGAGCAAATTAGTTGAAGTTGGACAAGGAAGACAACATAATGAGTTATGCTTGGGTATATTTGTATAGAAGTTATATTGTTATGGATCCTCTAACATGTGGTGCTTTCTATTTAGAATCCTTTGCTATCCAAAATATCTGTACTAAGCGGGAATACTGATTGTGCATCCAAATTCCTTGAACCAAGTTTCTTCCATGAGTATCCACCATATCTACCTATATGCGGTATTTACCTGCCGTTCCAAGTAAATTTGCATGTGCCAAACTCTAAACCTTCAAATAATAATCTGTTTTATATGCCCGAATCGCTCATGTAGCGACTAGCGTCTGTTAGTATCTTCCATGCTAGGTGGGTTATTCTCACGATGGGTGGACTCCACTCATCATTCATGAGAAAATGGCTAGTAACTGGGGTGCCCAGCCCTATGATCAAAAGATCAAAAAAAATCACAAATAATTTAAACAAAACTCCACTAGGAATGTTGATAGTTGGACGGCACCCGTTGTTTTGGACAAGCCATGGAGTGTGAATGTTGGTGGAGGGGGAGTAAAAAGTTTACCTTTCTGCGTGGGAACCGCCTATAATGTATCTAGTATGGAAGATATTGGGAACACTTGGTCGTTATGTTGACAATAAAAGCATACCTCTCAAAATTATTTTCATCTCTGTTTTTGCTTCGAGCTCTGGCACCTCTGCAAATCCCTGCTTCCCTCTGCGAAGGGCCTATCTTTTGCTTTTATGCAAGAGTCAATAGTATTCCTTCTCATTCCAACCTACTCTTTAGTTGGCAAGCATCATGTGATGGAAAGATCTAAGCATATATGGCCATTCAAATATATTTGAGCATGAATTATTATTGTTGACATTACCCTTGTGGTAAAAGGTTGGGAGGCGAAACATTAAGCCCCTATCTTTCTCTGTGTTCGATGAATACTATTTGTTCTAAAAATATGCTTTGAGTGGTAGAAATCATGGAAGACTAAATGAAAGCTCTAACATAGACTCTTCCTGAAAATAAGATGAATTGTAATTGTTTGATGACTAATAACACGGGTTGTTAGTTTTCAAGAAAGTTTATGATCTATACTTTAACATGTGAATAGTTTGTTAGTTGATCATGCAAAGTTTTATGATATGAGCTACTGTTAAGACATATAATGATGCTAGAAAAGGTGATTGAAATTATCATTGATCAAACTTGTGCACCTGCTAGCATTCACACTTCATAAATTCTTTCTTTTATCATTTACCTACTCGAGGACGAGTAGGAATTAAGCTTGCGGATGCTGATACGTCTCCAACGTATCTATAATTTATGAAGTATTCATGCTATTATATTATCCATCTTGGATGTTTAATGGGCTTTATTATACACTTTTATATTATTTTTGGGACTAACTTATTAACCCAGAGCCCAGTGCCACTTTCTGTTTTTCTCCTTGTTTCAGTGTTTCGCAGAAAAGGATTATCAAACGGAGTCCAAAAGGAACGAAACCTTCGGTAACGTTATTTTTGGAACGGGAGCAATCCAGAAGACTTGGAGTATACATAAGGGAAGCAACTAGGAAGGCACGAGGCAGGGGGGCGCGCCCTCCACCCTCGTGGGCCCCTCGTGGCTCCCCTGACCGACTTCTTTCGCCTATATATATATATATATATATCCATATACCCTAAAAACATTGGGGAACAGAATATATCGGGAGTTCCGCCGCCGCAAACCTGTGTAGCCACCAAAAACCAATCGGGACCCTGTTCCGGCACCCTGTCGGAGGGGGGATCCCTCACCGGTGGCCATCTTCATCATCACGACGCTCTCCATGATGAGGAGGGAGTAGTTCACCCTCGCGGCTGAGGGTATGTACCAGTAGCTATGTGTTTGATCTCTCTCTCTCTCTCTCTCTCGTGTTCTTGAGGTGATACGATCCTGATGTATCGCGAGCTTTGCTATTATAGTTGGATCTTATGATGTTTCTCCCCCTCTACTCTCTTGTAATGGATTGAGTTTTCCCTTTGAAGTTATCTTATCAGATTGAGTCTTTAAGGATTTGACAACACTTGATGTATGTCTTGCCGTGCTTATCTGTGGTGATAATGGGATATCACGTGATCCACTTGATGTATGTTTTGGTGATCAACCTGCGGGTTCCGCCCATGAACCTATCCATAGGGGTTGGCACACGTTTTCGTCTTGACTCTCCGGTAGAAACTTTGGGGCACTCTTTGATGTACTTTGTGTTGGTTGAATAGATGAATCTGAGATTGTGAGCTGCATATCGTATAATCATGCCCACGGATACTTGAGGTGACATTGGAGTATCTAGGTGACACTAGCGTTTTGATTGATTTGTGTCTTGAGGTGTTATTCTAGTACGAAGTCTATGATAGATCGAACGGAAAGAATAGCTTCGGGTTATTTTACTACGGACTCTTGAATAGATAGATCAGAAAGGATAACTTTGAGGTGGTTTCGTACCCTACCATAATCTCTTCGTTTGTTCTCCGCTATTAGTGACTTTGGAGTGACTCTTTGTTGCATGTTGAGGGATTGTTATATGATCCAGTTATGTTATTATTGTTGAGAGAACTTGCACTAGTGAAAGTATGAACCCTAGGCCTTGTTTCCTAGAATTGCAATACCGTTTATGCTCACTTTTATCTTAGCTACCTTTCTGTTTTTATATTTTCAGATTACAACAACCTATAGCTACCATCCCAATTGCACTTGTATCACCATCTCTTCGCCGAAGTAGTGCACCTATACAATTTATCATTGTATTGGGTGTGTTGGGGACACAAGAAACTCTTTGTTATTTGGTTGCAGGGTATTTTGAGAGTGACCATCTTCATCCTACGCCTCCCACGGATTGATAAACCTTAGGTCATCCACTTGAGGGAAATTTGCTATTGTCCAACGAACCTCTGCACTTGGAGGCCCAACAACATTTACAAGAAGAAGGTTGCGTAGTAGACATCACTCCGGCACTGGCTCCGGCACCGGACGTGCTCGGCGGTGCTTCGTCTTTGGCTGAGCTCGACGCCCTCACGGTATCTGTCGCACCGGCCCCCTTCAACAAAATGTATAATCTCTCGTTTCTGTTGCCTTTCAGATGTCTCACGTCGCAGACTTTTCTTTGCAGGCCGACGAAACCCCGTGCACCATATTGTACACCATCGGCGACCAGTAGGTGGACGTGGGGAAGGTGATGTTAATGAAGCCGAAGAACCATTGTTCCACAGCCGGCCGATCCCCCCGAACATCTTGAAGGTTTCCGTGGCCAGTGTCAAACCGGGCCATGAGAATTTGCCTCCTCTAGTACTAGTGGGGGATGACGACGAGACCCCACGGCGGCTTGGTGATTGTTGCAATGGGTGGGTCTTGTTGTGGCCAAAGAGTCTGCTTCATCTGGAGGCGGCCGGGAGCACACCCACGAGCACGCAGTTAGGTATGAACATCAACACCTCACCTACCCAATTAGCGTCGGCTGTCATGCTGGGTGATAGAGGAGGGGGTGAGGAAAAGGCTCCATTAGTCTCTGGTGACGTCACCATAGATGAGGATGAGGATGACGATGGCACTCAACAGTATGTCTATACTGGCGCCTACTTAGGGTTTGTGTGTCATGAGTCGGTGCCTGAATTGCCGTCTCCGAAGGCTGAACGTATTATGGACGACCTTCTGGTAGTAAAGAAGTCTAGGAAGAGACAAAGGAAAGGCAAAAAAGCTGATTCTATGATCCGGCCGCCTCAGCAGCATCGGGTTCAAGACCGTATAATATCCCCGGTGCGGATAAATGGCATATCCCCGGTCAACCAATCCTACCTGCAGCAGCGCTAGGGGCCAGATTCGGTGATCTAACGAGACTTCATGACGATGTGATGCGGATAGAGAAAGGCCTCATCGCCTCGAAAGATCCAGGATACCCACTCTACGTGGTTAACGTTCTGCGGCAATTGTTGTACGTCGACACATTCCCCGCGGAGAAGTTCTTCCTTCTATTCGATTACATATTCGACATGTTTCACGTGAAGAAGCTGGATTTTACGTTTGTCCGCCTTTATGCCTTGCACATGAACTACATCATCAGGGTTGAGCAGATAGCTCATATCTGTGTCGCTGACCCGTACTTCATGCACGAGGGCTTCTTGGGAGTCTGCGCAAAGCACCGTGAATACGCGAGGGAATACATCGTCAATTTCATGCTCGCCAATAAGGACAAGGAGGCGATTCTCGTGCCTTATCATCCCCTGTAAGTCATCCGCGCGGATATCCTTCCTTCGATTTCAATCATTCATTTGCACGGTGGAGGCTAATTAATTTGAGGTGTACTTATTTTGCGCAGCGGTGGGCGCGCCGTCCTCATCATCCTCTACCCCCGATACTCCCACGCTCTTTACTTGGACTCGTCGAAGAACATTAACAAACAGGATTACACCCACATCAAGGATGTTCTCGATAGTGCTATGTTTTACTATGACGCACGGGGTGGAGAGGTCAAGAACAAAAAGAGAAGACCGACTTCTGCTGCATCCAGCAACCGAGTGATTCTCTTAATGATGGATTTTATGTCCTACACCACATGCTGGAGTACAGACGGGATGACCAGAACCTTCGCATGTCACCTACATCCGGCGATGCCCATATTCTGCAATGGGCAAAGAATGTAGGAGATATCGAGGATCATCGACTTCGAGCTGAGTTCTATCACATCTAGCGCGAACTTGCCTAAATCATCATGAAGAAGGTCATCGGAAAAATAGGGATGTTCTACAAAGAAGGACAAATGTCGCGGGAAGACGTCTGAACACGGGTAGCCGCTCAGCGTCTCGACCTGAAGCCTTTCACTAGGCTCGGGGACTATCTCCCTGACTTGGATGGATGGCACAACATGTTGGAGTGATTGTCGATATATGACAATGTGTCCGTTTAGTCCATACTTTCTGTATGGCGAAACTTTGAGTTATGCATGACGAAACTTTATTTGTGATGTAATTAAACCGTCCTGCTTGACTAGCGACGATCACTCTAGTTAGGGCATTTTGGGTACGATCAATTTTGTTATTTATGCTTATGATATGTTGCTTCTATTTTTGCCAAGTTTGTCTCTTTCTGTTGCTCAACTATATATGTTGCATATCATCGACTCATGTGACGATGTAGGTGCATAGATCAATGATGGCGAAGAAGTGCTACGCCAGGAGTATATATACGACGAGTGGCCGGAGTGTCAGGCCCAGGTGTACCGGTTTCCGGTTTCCGAGCGACAGGCAGTAGTTAGTTAAGGTTCACGCTAATGCGAGAGAGGGATACGAACTCATGTACTGCATAGTTCCGCTCTCACTCAAAGTGATAGCTCTTCTCACGTATATCATTGTTTAGATGGATAACGATGTACAGTTGCAAGTAATCGAGACATGTATCGCTATTTTCAAGATGATGACGAGAGACCACTTTGTGTTGGATGATGATGACATGATTTGATGAGACTATTTGTATGTATATGCTATGATTACATTTGTATGTGTATGATATGCTAAAGTTTATTGTATAAAGCCTATTCAAATACAAAACAAATATGCAGAAAAAAACCCTAATAAAACTAGCAGTAGAGAGGGGAACAAAGTTAGCAGTAGCGCTGCCTTACCAGTAGCGCTTCCTGCTAAAAAGAGCTGCAGATATTAGTAGCAGCGCTCTTTAGTAAAGCGCGCTAGTGCTAGCCATGTACAGCAGTAGCGTGAGACGACAGACGCTACTGCTACACGTTAGCTGTACCGCCTTATCAGTAGCGCGTCGTCCCGCGCTACTGATAGGCAAAATACCCGCGCTACTGATAGGGTTTTCCCTAGTAGTGGTGGTCCCCACACGTTCAACTTAAAGGTCAACAAATAATATTCACATTGTTTGCCACATATCAACACTTACAGGCGGGCCCAATGGGTCATAAACATGTTTAAAATGAGTTAAGTGCCTCACTTCTAAGAAACAATTATGCATAAAGTTGGTCATTTTTGTAGCCGTAGAGCAATGTCGTGGTTTTCTGGAACCCTAGACTAGAATGTGGTGGAATTATTTTTATTTACTCCTCCTACCATGCACAATCTATCATTATAATAGGTAGGCAAAATATACAGCATTGCAGATGCAATAATAATTTGAGGTACGTCCAGAACCCAGGGGTCTCAGTTCTTCACTTTCTATCTCTCTCCTCTATGTTTCCCTTGAGAGTGCACGCAATTCCCATCTACCATCCATCTTAATCTCCAGCAATGCCTCCTCTTGGAGTGGGGATGCTAGAGGATCTTGAGCTTGTGGTGTGCACAATAGTGATAATGGTAAGGTTGTTTAGAGGTGTCTAACTATAAGCCATGGAGAAGCATGGCACCAACGTTCCCGAGCAGCATGCGGTGGTAGCCCTCTGCTTCTTCCAGCTCCCGCCCGTAGTCCATGGCTGGTAACGTAGGTGGACATGGTGAGTTAGACTTTAGACTTGTAAAGGTGGTCTAGTACATGTTGTATCATAAACATCACAGCCGGTTGTCTAATATCGTTAATGAGATGAATAACAACGCGTGCATCAAACACCATTGAAGATGATGCAACTCCAAAAAACGCTAAATAATTGGCATCAAAGCCTCCCAAAGGCGTTTTGGTACCCTCTCAAATATGGCAATGTAATTGATGCCACTTATCCAGCGTCAGAGATGCAAATTAGTGTTTTATGTAGAATCGTAGTAATTAAGTTCTAATATGGGCCATTTAAGATAACTATACATCTCATGGCACCCATTGATCGTATCTTCGTGTGTTTTGCAGTGTGCCGAAACCCGGCCACCTTCTGGTAAACTCTTCCGTTGAAGGTTTTTTTATTTTTAGGCTAGTTCAATAGTTTTGATTAAGGTTTTATTAGTTTATTACTCGAAACTAAATCAAGGAGCACGAGATGGGTTGGGGACTTAGAAATGAGCTATGCTCCAAGAATTGACCCCTGAACTACCTTTGCCCAAGACAGCGACGAGTTCTCCACCCATACGGGGATGGAGCGACAGAATTATGAAAAAAGGGTAAGGTAGCGGCGAGACGAGCCCCCCGTTTGGAGTATAGCCAAGTGGTAAGGCATCGTTTTTTGGTACCGGCATGCAAAGGTTCGAATCCTTTTACTCCAGAGCATACTTATTCTAGAAAATAGAAAAAGAAAAAGAATGTCTCATCCCTAATAAATAAATGAACCAAGAGGAGGTGGGGCTCTCTCCAATCATTCCGAAGAGCCGAGATCTCGTAAAGGAAAAATTAGCTAGCTCAGTAGGTTTGGACCCGGGTGAATCAGTTTAGTGAAGGATCCATTCATTTCTTCAAGCAGGCGGGATCCAGAGCTAAGTGGATGCACACTCTTTTGGCCCTAGCAGATATTTACCTTCTTTTTTTGAGATATACAAGAGAAAGATGAGCTTTTCTCTAACGAAATCAATCTTTTTGCTCACCCTCAACCCCCCTGGATGTTCGCAAGTATTCGCAACCTTATAAATTTAAGTAAATTGCAGAAAAATTCCACAAGTGGGGTGGTATTTTCTCGTAACTACTATTTCGTTTAATCAAGCACAAACCACACTAACATTCTGGCATGTCGTTGCATATAACTTGGGTAGCTCAATCATTGTCCCTTCTGCCTCCCTATATCATTCGTAGTCGTCAAGCCCACACGCTCCCTCTTAAGCATCTAACTCCGCACCATGGCCACCACTTTCTCATTACCAAAATCATTTGCTTCCTCTTCTCGACCTCTACGCAATGTCAATGATCTACACTTCACCCTTCACTTCAACATCGCCACTCCAACCGAATCACCATGACTGTGACCATGCTGCCCTCTTCATTTTGTGTCCTCGCTATCCAAAGCACTATTTGTTTACCTCCAACATGAGCATTGTGGCAGCTTGCACGTGTGTCATCAATATAGGTTCTCATGGAAGATGTACTCTGGAGATGGAGTTGTATTTCTCTGAAAGGGGAAATGATGATGTGACTAGGGTTGTTTGGGTGCAAATAATTGTGGCAGAACTAATCTAAGGAAACTAAGAACAAGGCCACCATCAATGCTCGTTCCATTCGCATTGGTGGCCACAAGTTCGCCATCAAAGAGCATAGTGTGTGTGGCAGAGTTTGGAAGACGGCCTAACTACAAGTGACCAAGAGGTGCCACCATGAGCCCGTGCAACGTGTGTTCACATATGGTTCCAGGTGCATGCCACCTGCCTGTCCTTCTATGTAGCATCACTACACCGGGTCCGTAAAACAAAAAATAATACACTCTATAAATCAAGATATTTGTTTGATATTTTCTAGAGTCTTAGTCAACACATTTAGCGATGCAAAAACAGTTATAAACGCATAAGAATAAACTACCACATTGAGATACATGCTAATTCAAAAGGTATTATGATTTTGTTATTTTATTATTATTATTAAATCTAGGGGGATTTAATATTCACTTGATTTCATCCAATGTTTTTTATAAACAATGCCTCAAACAAAAGTTGAAGAAAAAATGGACAAGTTTTTGCCACAAATGCATTTTTAATTTAGCAAAGTTTATTCGCAAGGATTGATGGCAGAGTTGTAATATCAATCATTGTATCCTAAAATTTAGTGTCATCACTACGTGAGTAATGTGATATGATCTTATGTTGATAGAAAAAAATCATGAACAAGCAAAATGTTTTGTATAAACAAGTAAAAATGTTTTATATAAATGACAAGTGGTGGCCTAGTGAACAAGTGTCGGATTGAAGGCGGCCCTAATCTTCATCTTCTCTTTTGTCGTGACGATCTTTTGAACATGCCATTACCCCTTAAGTGTACATCTTGACATCATTATACTAGGTCCTTACTGTTGCTCGAATGTGCCTGAATACAATAGCCAGCCAGAGACCTCAGATGACAGATGTAGCTGTCGCTCTTGCTCATATCTCAATGCCCACTACTACCTACTTATAGTGTTTCTGGCCTTTGTTATGATGATTATGATATTGTGATCAAGAATTGGCTCCATTCCCCATTCTGATATGGTCGAAATTGTTGGAGGGGGTAGTTTTGTCTGTAGAAACTAGATAGATAGAGTAGGTGCAAATATCCCTGTGTCCCTGGCTGAGGGCCTGAGAATTGTCATATGTGGTCTTGCAGACATAGTTGTTGAGGATAATATTTCCCTAACGCTTTTTAATCTTCGCTTCATAGTTGTTAAGGATAATACTTTCCTGGTGCTTTAAAGTGTTGAAATTTTGTTGTGGTTGTGCTTAATAGATTTTAGTTCAGTATCTTACTTTTTCTTTCTTTCTAAAACAAAACATCGAGGTCCACCTTCTTACTTTTTATTTCTTTCTTTCTAAAACAACACATGTAGGTCGTTGTGTGTGTTACCATGTTTCCATGTCGTGTTCATGATCAGAGGAGATAAATAAGTGATTAGCATTTTGAACATATAATCTTCCAGCAAGTAAACCAACTAGTATCAACTAAAAGATGTAATCAACACTAGCAACCCCAGGTACCAATCTGATGTTGGATACAAACATTGAACACAAGATATTAACTAGGGTTTGTAGATGAGAAGTTCTTAGGGAAGATGTTGATGGAGATGAGTCCTCCCACGAAGAGAGGAATGTTGGAGATGGCGACGACTTCGATTCCCCCCCTCCCAGAGGGAAGTTTTCCCGGCGGGATCTCTCTGCAGGACAGCAAAAGTGATCCGCCTCGAGACAGACGTAGCTGGTCCCAAAATTCATCTCTTGATTTTTATTATGGTAAATGGTTCATATAGGAGATGATGGGCAAAAGTGTGCCACCGGGGAGCCCGCGGGCCACTAGTGTGCGGCGAGGGGGAAGTTTCAGTCTATGATGCCTTCCCCTAGGCCCAAAATGGTGAAGTGTCATGGAATCGAAGTTCACATAACACCACTAGAGGAAGAACAACCCAACATATCATCAAAACATTGAACGGTGATCAACTTCACATGATTACTAGCAAATAGAGTTCTCCCATGTCCTCAAGGACTAATAGAATTACTCAGAGATCATCTTATTGTTCATGATCAGAGGAGGTAAATATATGATTAATAATCTAAACATAATGATCTTACTCCAAATAAACCAACTAGCATCAACTACAAGATGTAATCAACACTACTACTAGCACCCCAAGGTACCAATCTCAGGTTCGATACAAAGACTGAGCACAAGAGATGAACTAGGGTTTGGAGATGATATGCTATTGGTAAAGCTATTGATGAAGATGAAGCCTCTCATGATGATAGGAGCATTGGTGATGCCGAAGTCTTTGATTTCGCCCTCCTAGAGGGAAGTTTCCCCGGCATAATCTCTCCATCAGAGAGCAAAAGTGCTCTGCCTCTAGTTCCACCTTGAGACGGCAGCGGAAAGTCCCGAATGTGTTCTATTTTATTTTCCAGGGTAAAGGTTTTCATATAGGAGAAGGGTGTCGGGGATGGATCTGTATAGGCCCCACAAGCCTAGGTGGTGCGCCTTGGGGGGGGGGGGGGGGTAGGGCTCACCCCTGGCTTATGGGACCACCTCTTAGGTACTTCTTTCTTCTAGTGTTTTTAATATTCCAAAATAAATGTAAGTAAAATTTGATGTCATTTTGACCTCTAGGGAATTGTTATCTCTGTTGTAGCTTTTTCAGGTCAGAATTCCAGCTGTCATAATCTCCCTCTTTTGATATATCTTGCATTTTAAGAGAGAAAAAGCATTAGAATTGCATCATAATATGAAATATAACTACACGATAAGATAAATAATAGTAGAAAATCATGATGCAAAATGGGCGTATCATCATGCAAGATCATTGGTTTGCAGCAACGAGCTCAGTCACGTCATGGGTGCCTTAGTGGTCTTATTTGAACGTATTACTAAAGCGCGAAATAAGATTTGATGAAATCACACGTGAATGGGACAAGCTCATATGTACGATTTAGCTGGACTCAGGAGAAGCCTAAGGAAGGAGAGATGGAAACATAAGTATGCTATTGAACTAAGGTCTGAAGAAAGGTCCATGCTTGGGTAGCTCTTTGATGATCCAAAAATATAGGGTATCACGAGAGACTTTGAGGGAAGTATTTCAACCCAAATTTATTGATTCCACACAAATGGAGCCAAAAAATATTTATAAGCCTTAGTAGTTGAGTTGTCGAAAACCACACATGGATAGATAACTTGCTTGCAATAATTAATTAGTAGCACAATAATATGATAGCAGTAGTGATAAAGTAACAAATTTGCAGAGTAGTAGTAGAATGCAACAATAGTAATTGTAAAGGAAGCAACAATAGTACGAACTGTAGGCATGGAGTAAATGATGTGTATATAAAGATGAGATTCGATATGCAACGGTCATAACCTAGAGTGACATCAAAACTAGCTCCACTTCATCAATCATATGTAGACATGTATTCCATATATAGTTGTACGTCCTTGCGATAAGAGTTTGCACAATATCTTTTGTCCTATCCTCCCGTGACAACGGGGTCCTAATGGAAACTAAGGGTAATTAAGGTGCTCCTTTTAAGAACTGGAACAAACCATTACCACATGATGAACACATGTAATCCTCAAGGTAACATCATCCCCGGCGATACCCCAATTATTGTCACTTTGGGGTCTAAGGTTCAGAACGATTATAGGTGCACACAACTTGCAGGTATGATGAAAACACAGATATATTCATGAAAAGGTAAAATACACTGGCAGTCCTAAAAGTATTCCAAGCATGTCAAGTAGGTCCTAAAAGTTTGAAAACGCACATCTAGGTGTTACATGTTTGTAAGTCATTCACTGCGGGCCCTATCTGCATCCGACTAGGCCACATTGACAGTTGACTCTAGCGTGTTGCCTCCTGGTCCTCGACGAACAACCGCTAAAGGAGTGAGTAGAGAGAGGGCGATGAGAAGCAGGTTCATCACCTATGTCGCCCCTCTCGCGGCATTCGACTTGGCCGCCGCTCCAGGCAGGTCTTGGCAAAATATTGCCTATTGGCGTAGGTTAATAGGCCACGTGCACTGGTCATGCGGATAAGACCCGTAGTGAACAACTTACACACATATAGGACCTATATGTCGGTTTTCAAACTTTTAGGACCTACTTGGGACACCTCAAATACTTTTAGGACTGCCAATGTATTTTACTCTTCACGAAAACATAAAGAATTCAGATCTAAAATCATGGCACTCGGATCCTAGTCACAAGCATTAAGCATAGCAAAGTCATACCAATATCAATCTCAGAACATAGTGTATACTAGGCATCATGCCCTAACAAATCTGACATCGATTACCTAAGAAATCTCATACAACTGTCATCTACCTCCATGTGCCTACACAGGAATTACTCACACATGGATGGGAGCATCATAGAATTGTGATGACAACGGCAAGGAATTCCTCTCCCCGGAGCTAGAAGCAGACTCCAAATCGTATATCCAGAAGAAGAACAGGAGGTGGCGCCGTCTCCGTATTGTAGAAAGATTTCGTGTTTTTTGCTAGATTTTTCTTGTAAATATGGGATTTTATGATGATGGAATCATCATAAGGCGGTACCAGAAGGGCCCACATGGCACGCCCTAGGGGGCGCCACCTAGCCATGTCACTCCCTGGTGACTCCCCTCCGGTCCATCATCACTCCATAAATCCCTAAATATTCTGCAATAATTTTTCAAAAATCCCCATCCTATTTCGAGCATTTTTATTTCTGCACAAAAATAACACCGAGGTAGTTATGGTAAAAACATCGTCGGTGCGGGTTACTTTCATTCAAATCATATAAATTAGAGGGCAAAAACTATAACAAAAGTGTTTGGAAAAGTAGATGCGTTCGAGACATATCACTTTTTTTAGATTTTCAAAAAGAAAAAATACCATGTGTTTTGTATTGGCGACACAGTGGTCGATCTATCGGTTTGCATCTACACGATCTATGTGGTACCTAGATCAATGCATGGAGCTAACAAAGAGACGGAAACAAACACGGTGAATTACAAACATTCTTCGGTAAAACCATTAGTTGCATGACATGATTGGGGTATTCCAAACTATTGTACTATGTCGATCACTTTTTCCTGTCTGCATCATCATCCACTTCTCTAGTGAATAAACAACATATCACAAAGGATCCTACTGGGTATTTGTTCTCTGTCTTTTCCCCCGCTACAATCGGAAAACATGCTTGATAGATATGGAACGTGCCACAAATGATCCTATTGGTAAGATGATCCTATTGCTAACATGCTTGGTGGATATGTAACATGCCAAAAAGAAATGTTCCTAATGTATACAAAAAATGTACAATGTGTACGAAAAATGTGTATAAAGAAATGTTCCTGATGTACACGAATAACCCTGGGATCACTATGGAGGTACATGTAACAATGATCTCACCAACTATCAATATAGCAAAAGCGAAAGAAGATGTTGGCGAAGATCATCGATTCCCGCAGCTAGGTTATACCTCCCAGACATGATAATATTCTCCGAGACGATCTGTCATTCTAGTGTCAAAGAATATGACACCCCCTAGGTATCCATGCATGCCGATCTAGCAGTACGGCAACACTCTGTGGAACCAACACGAAAAACTACAGGAAGAACTAGAGGGAGAAGTAGCCTAGACACACGATCTGATCTAGATTACATCTAAACCGGTTAGAGAGGGGCGTGGCTGCAAGAGGGGATCGGTCACTTGGTGCTTGGTGTGCCTCTGGGATGCCCTTTGTCCTCCTATATATAGGAGGACCAGGTTTGGGTCGAAAGTACTCCTTGGAGGAGCCCACCTCCTCATGTGACTACAGAAGTCCTAATCTTGAAAGGGCACCCAGTCCAGTTGCCTTGCCCCCTTTGGACTCTAGGGGGTTGTCGACTATGGCCCTTTGGCACCTTGCTCCCCAAGGCAGTAGGGGCAGTTCCACTAGGAACCTTCCAGAATATTTCAGAAGCTTTTGGAACCTTCCAAAATATTTCAGAAGTTTCTGGAACCTTTTGTACCCTTACGGAAGCTTCCATTAACTTTTGGTTCACCCCCGGGACCTCCCAAAACACTTCCAGGATCGTTTGGAAATTGGAACACATTTGGAACCCGCATTCTCCGTTATCTCACAGTACTTATACATAGCACTAGTCGTTAAGTGTTGGAAATATGCCCTAGAGGCAATAATAAAATGGTTATTATTATATTTCTTTGTTCATGATAATTGTCTATTATTCATGCTATAATTGTGTTATCTGGAAATCGTAATACATATGTGAATACATAGACCACAACATGTCCCTAGTGAGCCTCTAGTTGACTAGCTCGTTGATCAACAGATAGTCATGGTTTCCTGGCTATGGACATTGGATGTCATTGATAACGGGATCACATCATTAGGTGAATGATGTGATGGACAACACCCAATCCTAAGCATAGCACAAAGATCGTGTAGTTCGTTTGCTAGAGCTTTTCCAAATGTCAAGTATCATTTCCTTAGACCATGAGATTGTGCAACTCCCGGATACCGTAGGAGTGCTTTGGGTGTGCCAAACGTCACAATGTAACTGGGTGGCTATAAAGGTGCACTACGGGTATCTCCAAAAGTGTCTGTTGGGTTGGCACGAATCGAGACTGGGATTTGTCACTCCGTATGACGGAGAGGTATCTCTGGGCCCACTCGGTAATGCATCATCATAATGAGCTCAATGTGATCAATTGGTTGATCGCGGGATCATGCATTACGGTACGAGTAAAGTGACTTACCGGTAACGAGATTGGACGAGGTATTGAGATACCGACGATCGAGTCTCGGGCAAGTAACGTACCGATTGACAAAGGGAATTGTATACGGGATTGATTGAATCCTCGACATCGTGGTTCATCCGATGAGATCATTGAGGAGCATGTGGGAGCCAACATGGGTATCCAGATCCCGCTGTTGGTTATTGACCGGAGAGTCGTCTCGGTCATGTCTGCATGTCTCCCGAACCTGTAGGGTCTACACACTTAAGGTTCGGTGACGCTAGGGTTGTAGAGATATTAGTATGCAGTAACCCGAAAGTTATTCGGAGTCTCGGATAAGATCCCGGACGTCACGAGGAGTTCCGGAATGGTCCGGAGGTAAAGATTTATATATAGGAAGTCAAGTTTCGGCCATCGGGAAAGTTTCGGGGGTCACCGGTATTGTACCGGGACCAGCGGAAGGGTCCCGGGGGTCCACCGGGTGGGGCCACCTATCCCGAAGGGCCCCATGGGCTGAAGTGGGGAGGGGAACCAGCCCCTGGTGGGCTGGTGCGCCCCCTTGGGCCTCCCCCTGCGCCTAGGGCAGGAAACCCTAGGGGTGGGGGGCGCCCCCCTTGGCTTGGGGGGCAAGCCACCCCCTTGGCCGCCGCCCCCCTTGGAGATCCAATCTCCTACGGCCGGCGCCCCCCCCCCCAGGGGCCCTATATATAGTGGGGGGAGGGAGGGCAGCCGCACCCTAGCCCTGGCGCCTCCCTTTCCCTCTCCAACACCTCCTCCCTCTCTGTAGAGCTTGGCGAAGCCCTGCCGAGATCCCCGCTGCATCCACCACCACGCCGTCGTGCTACTGGATCTCCATCAACCTCTCCTTTCCCCTTGCTGGATCAAGAAGGAGGAGACGTCTTCCCAACCGTACGTGTGTTGAACGTGGAGGTGTTGTCCGTTCGGCACTCGGTCATCGGTGATTTGGATCACGACGAGTACGACTCCGTCAACCCCGTTCTCTTGAACGCTTCCGCTCGCAATCTACAAGGGTATGTAGATGCACTCCTTTTCCCCTCGTTGCTAGATAACTCCATAGATTGATCTTGGTGATGCGTAGAAATTTTTTGATTTCTGCTACGTTCCCCAACAGTGGCATCATGAGCTAGGTCTATGCGTAGTTACTATGCACGAGTAGAACACACAGCAGTTGTGGGCGTAGATGTTGTCAATTTTCTTGCCACTACTAGTCTTATCTTTCTTCGGCGGCATCGTGGGATGAAGCGGCCCGGACCGACCTTACACGTACGCTTACGTGCGACAGGTTCCACCGACTGACATGCACTAGTTGCATAAGGTGGCTAGCGGGTGTCTGTCTCTCCCACTTTAGTTGGAGCGGATTCGATGAAAAGGGTCCTTATGAAGGGTAAATAGAAATTGGCATATCACGTTGTGGTTTTACGTAAGTAAGAAACGTTCTTGCTAGAAACCTATAACAGCCACGTAAAAACATGCAACAACAATTAGAGGACGTCTAACTTGTTTTTGCAGCAAGTGCTTTGTGATGTGATATGGCCAAAGGATGTGATGAATGATATATGTTATGTATGAGATGATCATGTTCTTGTAATAGGAATCACGACTTGCATGTCGATGAGTATGACAACCGGCAGGAGCCATAGGAGTTGTCTTTATTTTTTTGTATGACCTGCATGTCATTGAATAACTCCATGTAAATTACTTTACTCTACTGCTAAACGCGTTAGCCATAGAAGTAGAAGTAATCGTTGGCGTGACAACTTCATGAAGACACGATGATGGAGATCATGGTGTCATGCCGGTGACGAAGATGATCATGGCGCCCCGAAGATGGAGATCAAAGGAGCAATATGATACTGGCCATATCATGTCACTATTTGATTGCATGTGATGTTTATCATGTTTTGCTTCTTATTTGCTTAGAACGACGGTAGTAAATAAGATGATCCCTTATAATAATTTCAAGAAAGTGTTCTCCATAACTATGCACCGTTGCGAAGGTTCGTTGTTTCGAAGCACCACGTGATGATCAGGTGTGATAGATTCCAACGTTCGAATACAACAGGTGTAAGCCAGATTTACACACGCAATACACTTAGGTTGAATTGACGAGCCTAGCATGTACAGACATGGCCTCGGAACACGGAAGACCAAAAGGTCGAGCATGAGTCGTATAGAAGATACGATCAACATGAAGATGTTCACCGACGTTGGCTAGTCTGTCTCACGTGATGATCGGACACGGCCTAGTTGACTCGGATCATGTTTCACTTAGATGACTAGAGGGATGTCTATCTGAGTGGGAGTTCATTGAATAATTTGATTAGATGAACTTAATTATCATGAACTTAGTCTAAAATCTTTACAATATGTCTTGTAGATCAAATGGCCCACGCTAATGTTGCCCTCAACTTCAATGCGTTCCTAGAGAAAACCAAGCTGAAAGATGATGGCAGCAACTATACGGACTGGGTCCGGAACCTGAGGATAATCCTCATAGCTGCCAAGAAAGATTGTGTCCTAGAAGCACCGCTAGGTGAAGCACCCATCCCAGAGAACCAAGACGTTATGAACGCTTGGCAGTCTCGTGCTGATGATTACTCCCTCGTTCAGTGCGACATGCTTTACAGCTTAGAACCGGGGCTCCAAAAGCGTTTTGAGCAACATGGAGCATATGAGATGTTCGAAGAGATGAAATTGGTTTTCCAAGCTCATGCCCGGGTCGAGAGATATGAAGTCTTCGACAAGTTCTTCCGTTGTAAGATGGAGGAAAATAGTTCTGTCAGTGAGCACATGCTCAAAATGTCTGGGTTGCACAACCGCCTGACTCAGCTGGGAGTTAATCTCCCGGATGACGCGGTCATTGACAGGATCCTCCAGTCGCTTCCACCGAGCTACAAGAGCTTTGTGATGAACTTCAATATGCAGGGGATGGAAAAGACCATTGCTGAGGTATATTCAATGCTGAAATTAGCGGAGGTGGAGATCAAAAAGGAACATCAAGTGTTGATGGTGAATAAAACCACTAAATTTAAGAAAGGCAAGGGTAAGAAGAACTTCAAGAAGGACGGCAAGGGAGTTGCCGCGCCCGGTAAGCCAGTTGCCGGGAAGAAGACAAAGAATGGACCCAAGCCTGAGACTGAGTGCTTTTATTGCAAGGGAAGTGGTCAATGGAAGCGGAACTGCCCCAAATACTTAGCGGACAAGAAGGCCGGCAACACTAAAGGTATATGTGATATACATGTAATTGATGTGTACCTTACCAGTACTCGTAGTAGCTCTTGGGTATTTGATACCGGTGCAGTTGCTCATATTTGTAACTCAAAGCAGGAGCTGCGGAATAAGCGGAGGCTGGCGAAGGACAAGGTGACGATGCGCGTCGGGAATGGTTCCAAGATCGATGTGATCGTCGTCGGCACGCTACCTCTACATTTACCTACGGGATTAGTTTTAAACCTAAATAATTGTTATTTAGTGCCAGCTTTGAGCATGAACATTGTATCAGGATCTCGTTTAATTCGAGATGGCTACTCATTTAAATCCGAGAATAATGGTTGTTCTATTTATATGAGAGATATGTTTTATGGTCATGCCCCGCTGGTGAATGGTTTATTCTTAATGAATCTAGAGCGTAATGTTACACATATTTATAGTGTGAATACCAAAAGATGTAAAGTTGATAACGATAGTCCCACGTACTTGTGGCACTGCCGCCTTGGTCACATTGGTGTTAAGCCCATGAAGAAGCTCCATGCTGATGGACTTTTAGAGTCTCTCAATTATGAATCATTTGACACATGCGAACCATGCCTTATGGGCAAAATGACCAAGACTCCGTTCTCCGGAACAATGGAGCGAGCAACCAACTTGTTGGAAATCATACATACCGATGTATGCGGTCCAATGAGCGTTGAGGCTCGTGGAGGATATCGTTATGTTCTCACTCTCACTGATGACTTGAGTAGATATGGATATGTTTACTTAATGAAACACAAGTCTTAGACCTTTGAAAAGTTCAAGGAATTTCAGAGTGAGGTTGAGAATCAACGTGACAGGAAAATAAAGTTCTTATGATCAGATCGTGGGGGAGAATATTTGAGTCATGAATTTGGCACACACTTAAGGAAATGTGGAATCGTTTCACAACTCATGCCGCCTGGAACACCTCAGTGAAATGGTGTGTCTGAACGTTGTAATCGCACTCTATTAGATATGGTGCGATCTATGATGTCTCTTACCGGTCTACCGCTCTCATTTTGGGGATACGCTCTTGAGACAGCCGCATTCACTTTAAATAGGGCTCCGTCGAAATCCGTTGAGACGACACCGTATGAATTATGGTTTGGGAAGAAACCTAAGCTGTCGTTTCTAAAAGTTTGGGGATGCGATGCTTATGTCAAGAAACTTCAACCTGAAAAGCTCGAAAATGCATCTTCATAGGATACCCTAAGGAAACCATTGGGTATACCTTCTATCTTAGATCCGAAGGCAAGGTCTTTGTTGCCAAGAACGGGTCCTTTCTGGAGAAAGAGTTTCTCTCGAAAGAATTGAGTGGGAGGAAAGTAGAGCTTGATGAAGTACTACCTCTTGAAACGGGAAGTAGCGCAGCTCAGGAAGATGTTTCTGTGGTGCCTGCACCGACTAGAGAGGAAGTTAATGATGATGGTCAAGGTACTTCGGATCAAGCTCCCACTGAACTTCGTAGGTCCTCAAGGACACGTTCCGCACCAGAGTGGTACGGCAACCCTATCTTGGAAATCATGTTGTTAGACAACGGTGAACCTTCGAACTATGAAGAAGCGATGGCGGGCCCAGATTCCGACAAATGGCTAGAAGCCATGAAATCCGAGATAGGATCCATGTATGAAAACGAAGTATGGACTTTGACTGACTTGCCCGATGATCGGCGAGCCATAGAAAATAAATGGATCTTTAAGAAGAAGACATGCGCGGATGGTAATGTGACCATCTATAAGGCTCGACTTGTCGCTAAGGGTTATCGACAAATTCAAGGGGTTGACTACGATGAGACTTTCTCACCCGTAGCGAAGCTGAAGTCCGTCCGAATCATGTTAGCAATTGCCGCATTCTATGATTATGAGATATGGAAAATGGACGTCAAAACGGCATTCCTTAACGGCTTTCTTCAGGAAGAATTGTATATGATGCAGCCGGAAGGTTTTGTCGATCCTAAGAATGCTAACAAGGTGTGCAAGCTCCAACGCTCAATCTATGGGCTGGTGCAAGCATCTCGGAGTTGGAACATTCGATTTGATGAGATGATCAAAGCGTTTGGGTTTACACAGACATATGGAGAAGCCTGTGTTTACAAGAAAGTGAGTGGGAGCTCTGTAGCATTTCTCATATTATATGTGGATGACATACTGTTGATGGGAAATGATATAGAATTCTTGGAAAGCATAGAGGCCCATTTGAACAAGTGTTTTTCAATGAAGGACCTTGGTGAAACTGCTTATATATTAGGCATCAAGATCTATAGAGATAGATCGAGACACCTCATTGGTCTTTCACAAAGTACATACCTTGACAAGATATTGAAGAAGTTCAATATGGATCAGTCCAAGAAGGGGTTCTTGCATGTATTGCAAGGTGTGCGATTGAGCACTGCTCAATGCCCGACCACGGCAGAAGATAGAGAAAAGTTGAGTGTCGTCCCCTATGCCTCAGCCATAGGGTCTATTATGTATGTCATGCTGTGTACCAGACCTGATGTAAACCTTGCCGTAAGTTTGGTAGGAAGGTACCAAAGTAATCCCGGCATGGAACACTGGACAGCGGTCAAAAATATCCTAAAGTACCTGAAAAGGACTAAGGACATGTTTCTCATTTATGAAGGGGACGAAAAGCTCGTCGTAAAGGGCTACGTCGATGCTAGCTTCGACACAGATCTGGATGACTCTAAGTCACAAACCGGATACGTGTTTATTTTGAATGGTGGGGCAGTAAGCTGGTGTAGTTGCAAGCAAAGCGTCGTGGCGGGATCTACATGTGAAGCGGAGTACATGGCAGCCTCAGAGGCAGCGCATGAAGCAAACTGGGTGAAGGAGTTCATCACCGACGTAGGAGTCATACCCAATGCGTTGGGGCCGATCACACTCTTCTGTGACAACACTGGAGCTATTGCACTAGCCAAGGAGCCCGGGTTTCACGAGAAGACCAGGCACATCAAGCGTCGCTTCAACTCCATTCGTGAAAATGTTCAAGACGGAGACATAGATATTTGTAAAGTACATACGGAGCTGAATGTCGCAGATCCGTTGACTAAACCTCTCCCTAGAGCAAAACATGATCAACACCAGAACTCTATGGGTGTTTGATTCATCACAATGTAACTAGATTAGTGACTCTAGTGCAAGTGGGAGACTGTTGGAAATATGCCCTAGAGGCAATAATAAAATGGTTATTATTATATTTCTTTGTTCATGATAATTGTCTATTATTCATGCTATAATTGTGTTATCCGGAAATCGTAATACATGTGTGAATACATAGACCACAACATGTCCCTAGTGAGCCTCTAGTTGACTAGCTCGTTGATCAACAGATAGTCATGGTTTCCTAGCTATGGACATTGGATGTCATTGATAACGGGATCACATCATTAGGAGAATGATGTGATGGACAACACCCAATCCTAAGCATAGCACAAAGATCGTGTAGTTCGTTTGCTAGAGCTTTTCCAAATGTCAAGTATCATTTCCTTAGACCATGAGATTGTACAACTCCCGGATACCGTAGGAGTGCTTTGGGTATGCCAAACGTCACAACGTAACTGGGTGGCTATAAAGGTGCACTACGGGTATCTCTGAAAGTGTCTGTTGGGTTGGCATGAATCGAGACTGGGATTTGTCACTCCGTATGATGGAGAGGTATCTCTGGGCCCACTCGGTAATGCATCATCATAATGAGCTCAATGTGATCAAGTGGTTGATCGCGGGATCATGCATTAAGGTACGAGTAAAGTGACTTGCCGGTAACGAGATTGAACGAGGTATTGGGATACCGACGATCGAGTCTCGGGCAAGTAACGTACCGATTGACAAAGGGAATTGTATACGGGATTGATTGAATCCTTGACATCGTGGTTCATCCGATGAGATCATCGAGGAGCATGTGGGAGCCAACATGGGTATCCAGATCTCGTTGTTGGTTATTGATCGGAGAGTCGTCTCGGTCATGTCTGCATGTCTCCCGAACCCGTAGGGTCTACACACTTAAGGTTCGGTGACGCTAGGGTTGTAGAGATATTAGTATGCAGTAACCCGAAAGTTATTCGGAGTCCCAGATAAGATCGCGGACGTCACGAGGAGTTCCGGAATGGTCCAGAGGTAAAGATTTATATATAGGAAGTCAAGTTTCGGCCATCGGGAAAGTTTGGGGGGTCACCGGTATTGTGTCGGGACTAGCGGAAGGGTCCCGGGGGTCCACCGGGTGGGGCCACCTATCCCGGAGGGCCCCATGGGCTGAAGTGGGGAGGGGAACCAGCCCCTGGTGGGCTGGTGCGCCTTCCTTGGGCCTGCCCCTGCGCCTAGGGCAGGAAACCCTAGGGGTGGGGGCGCCCCCCTTGGCTTGGGGGGCAAGGGGGCAAGCCACCCCCTTGGCCGCCGCCCCCCCCCCCTTGGAGATCCCATCTCCTAGGGCCGGCGCCCCCCCAGGGGCCCTATATATAGTGGGGGGAGGGAGGGCAGCCGCACCCTAGCCCTGGCGCCTCCCTTTCCCTCTCCAACACCTCATCCCTCTCCGTAGAGCTTGGCGAAGCCCTGCCGAGATCCCCGCTGCATCCACCACCACGTCGTCGTGTTGCTGGATCTACATCAACCTCTCCTTTCCCCTTGTTGGATCAAGAAGGAGGAGACGTCTTCCCAACCGTACGTGTGTTGAACGCGGAGGTGTTGTCCGTTCGGCACTCGGTCATCGGTGATTTGGATCACGACGAGTACGACTCCATCAACCCCGTTCTCTTGAACGCTTCCGCTCGCGATCTACAAGGGTATGTAGATGCACTCCTTTTCCCCTCGTTGCTAGATAACTCCATAGATTGATCTTGGTGATGCGTAGAAATTTTTTAATTTCTGCTACGTTCCCCAACATTAAGCGTGTGACCCTACATGTTTAATAACATGTGGACATGTCTGGAACACCTTCTGTTCAATAATTATTAGCGAGATGTGGACACCCATAATAATTCCCACATATCAACAAAGATCGTCGAACCTTCTGTTACCGCATACAATTCATTTGTTTGCCGATATGTTACAAAATCTGATTCGAGACTATTCATCACTATACCTAGTTATCCTCGCTACCGTTTTGTACTATTTTCTCGTTCCCATATTCTGATATCCCCGTGACTAACACATTATTCAATATACTTGGCCATGCGATGTTAGACACTACAATACCGAGTGGGCCCAGAGTGTATCTCGCCATCTCCAAAGTGGCAAATCCTAGTCTTGACATATCGTGCATGGAGTACTTTTCCGGTGTACGCTAAAGTTGCCTTTCTAATTACCTAGTTATGGAGTAAATTTTAGCAACCCCAAAGTAACCATCTAGTATTTGGGTTTATGATATTCTCATGGTCTACCCAATTAAACGTTAAGACTTTATATGAAAATACCGACAACATATCAATGATGTGCTGTTGTGGTATTCCATAAGTTGGGTCCATCGAACACCATGGTTACGCTAGCAATGTGTTCTCATTCATTAATAATACATGAGCTAGTCCAACAGCCTAACTAGGGATGTGAATGACGTTTATCTTTCTACATGTGCAACTGGGTTTTCCTATGAATTTCACATTCGAGAACCATTGTAATTATAGCATAGAAATGTAAACTTAATTATGAAAACGGGAATGAATGTCAACTTTATTATTGCCTCTAGGAGCTCTTTCCAACAAATGGTATACTAGAAAGAATGCCAAATTGGAGAGGGACAAAGCTGGTGTTTTGAGGAAACAAAATGTGAGGTTATGAAAAGCACTAACCAATGAATGTTTGGACACTAATAAATTTTCTTACTAGTTGGTATATTATTCAAATATGAAGAGAACAATATTGAGTATGCTTTGTGAAGCAAGGGAAAAGATTGTTTTTTCTTGCCAGTGAAGCTCTTTCATTCAAATTGAGCTATGTAAATTTCCATGTCCAATGGTGGGTCTAAGGTGCTTTTGAACACTTACTGTATTGTTACTTCTAGGTAGATTTTTAGAACATTTTAAGTCTTAAACAAAATTGACATGCTACTGATGCAAAGATTATTTTGGACACCAATTTCCTCAATGGTTGCTCTCTTTTTATATGCAGGCAGAACACAGTACTTGTGTTTAGCTTGGATAAGGAGAACAGTAAGTTACCTGCAAGCATAAATTTGTCATCAAGTCTAACGCAGAACCAGCCATACCACTAGATTTAGTCACAAAGCCAATCGTCGCAAGTTAGCTCCAGGAACCAATTACATAGTGCTATTTCTGTAAGTACTTCCTCATATAACCTGATGGATTAAACTCAGACAAAGTTTTAATACTTTAATAATGCACGAAGTTAGACTTTGTGTTTGCCACAAGCCAAGCTAACCAATGTTAGACAATCCGAGCAATTTATCCTACCAAAATATTTAACTGTTAGAAGTACTGGCAGACTTAGTTACATGTGCGGTCTACTATTGTGCATAGGATAGGACAATTTAGGCCTTCTTTATTTCAAACAAATTTTGAACCACGAGCGCTCAAATTATTTGGAGGTGCGTTGAATCGAGATTGCATTGAAGTGGAGCCTTGTACCTTGTGGTCCTTGTTTAACCCATACCTTCATAGCCATATTAACCGACAATTTTACAATCAAGACTGCATTCAAGGGGACCCTGTTATCTGGTTTGACCCAGCCACGCAGAGCTATATTAATCTACTAAATATTAAATTGTTAAAGGAAGTGGTGTATCACAACTTTCCTACAATTTGGTCTACATTTGGGGTCAATCGTTGGGTCTAACTTCCTTGAAACTATCTATACTTCTTTGAACTTGTGTTTTCCTATATAGAATTGCGATGTAACATGAACAATGAGGGATTCATTTGACAGCCAAACTCCTCATGGCGCTTGTGGATTGGCTTTGTTGAACTTCTTCAGTTTTGGAAGATCTGTGTCTGATGTATTTACCACTTTCAATTGATACGTCTGCAGATTCACATAATTCATTGAATATACAAGAATGAAGTGCTGACCATGCACCTATTCCTGCTGATGATGAGGGTGAGCTTTTATACAATCTCCTCGGATACCTAAAGCATGGTTGGTACACAAAAATGGTTTCTCTTACAGTATATTAAACAGAACTTGAAACAACAACAAGCTGCCCTTTTGAAAAGCCGTTTTCCTGATACAATTCCTAAGAGAACTTGAAAGAGAAGCAGCTCGTAAAGCCTTGCGACAGGTAAACCTAGGACAGAGTTTGGCAGGAAAAATCTCTAAACATACTCTGAAGTGCAAATACCACTGATCCCGCGGATGGAGAAAACTATAGAATCAACCTCTTCTTAAAAGATTTGAAATGCTTGGAACTGTCACGGGTGAACAGAATCCCAACTTGGTCTTGAAGACCTGATGTGCACCCTTTTTGAGGGTAATTTCAGTGGCATTTCCGTTGTGAGTGTAATCCTGGAAACTATACAACCTCGTTTTTTTAGCGTTCGTCTCTCATCAGTCATCACTACTTGCATCTCTTACCTGAACATTGTTTGAAAGGTGTATGGGATATCCGGAGCTCACCTCGGCTTTGATGGATATGGGAGGTAAATGATTTTTTGTAGGAGACCATCAGCTTTAATTAGCTCATAAGAAGCGGCTTACGTTGTAATTTAGGTCAATTGCGGTGGTGATGACAGAAAGCGCACCAAAGACTGAATGAGTTTAGAGCATTAGGCGGTGCCCAAGCGCAAACAAAACAATGTACTCTGCTTCCCCGCAACTATCGCTGTGATGACTGCATGCTGCCTGTCAAATGACATGAATTTATAATGCTGAGAACATGAACGCCCGAGTGGTCTCTAAAAAAGGCTGGCGCCTGGTATTTGAGACCTAGCCAGCAGGTCACAAGATAGGAAAATCACAAGGATTGTCCATTTGTTGGATGCTGATAACTACCCAGAGCCAAGGACCTATCAGTTGATCGAAGAAGTTGTAGTGGGGAGTAATAGCAAGAGCCTGTGGTGTCCGCATATCAACTCTTTCAAGCGGGTGGGTGCGTTCCGACTATGTCGGCGCCTAATTCCTTCAAGCGGATAAGCACATCCTGCAAACCACCAAGGGAGATCTTTGCCAGAACCAAGGAGCTGCTGTTCCACTCATAGATGTTAACCATTTCCACCAACAATACCAGTATAAAATCTCTAGGAAGTTAAAATCGGAGAGGGTGAAAAGTGGGAAGAAGGGAGAGGAGGGGTGTTACAAGCTCAGGATGAGCGAGGGGCACAAGCGGCAACCATCGAGTCCTTCTGCTGGTTGCTGTCACCGCTAGGCCACACAAACCCTCTCCTACACGGCCTTTGCTGATGGGCAGGGCTGGACCCGTCAGCAGAGTTTGGCCAAGGGCCTGCACATGTACATAAACAATGACGGGCGACAACTCTTAGCATCCTGAAGTTGTCAGCTGCAGGCCACATGCAGCACAATTCCAGTGTCAGGTGTGTACTTGATTCAAGAACACCAGCATGATATATATTGGCAATTCCAACCGTACCGAAATCAATGAAAAACTCATCTTCTATGTATCACTCACCATAATCCGTTGACCATCCTTCAATTACTCTCTACCAAGTGTTATGCATCGACAATTTCCTAAAAGTAAACCAGCCATGTCCAGATCAGCAAACTTTCATGGTGTTCTCTTTATTTATTTTTGGTGATGTTGCCTGTGCAGAAGAGCAGATCATGATGCGGGTGGTGGATGAACAAAGCAAATGACTAAATTTCCCTTTTATGATTTCCACTGAACTCAACAAGGTATAAATGGGCATCTTAGCACGAAACAATAATTAACAAACTTCGGCTAGGCAACATATTGTACCAAGTTAGCCAAGCTAATTAAAGTGCTCCACCTAGTATATTACTGCAAAAAAAATAACTGATATGTCCAGTACTAAAGAATAGAAATTCAGGAAAGGTTCCTCGTATGCTATTATGGAACATAGGAAACATGCTACATCATTTGCTGTAAGATACACAAGCTACTGCCTGAGAAACAACAATGGTGGCCTAGGCTAAAATTCGCTGTACTCAGGCAGCCAAGCAACTTCAATACTCTGAGTCACTACATCATTACCAATCAAAAATAACCAGTATGTGCGTGCACTAATAACAATAAATCTCGTAAGAAAAAGAGACATGATGATGAGACGAGACTGTCCTGACCAGTTAGTTCTTAGCAGGTGAGAGCTTCTTTCCCTTAAGACGATCCTAGTTGTCCAACTTGACGAAACACCTCAGGTCTTCACAAGGCTGTGCCTTGGCATCTTTCCCCCAAAGCTCGCTCAGTAGGGGATGCTTCCCAACCAGGTCCCACTGCCAGCCAGGGCACTCAGAATCTGCATTGGAACCCTCCTCCAGGATATTGGCCCAAACGGAGTTGTACACTTCATTTCTTTGCTGAGCACAAGAGGTTTTAGCATCACCCACGCCACCTTTTCCGCCCTTCTTTACCTTGGCTGCATCAACCCCAATGCTTCTGACACCAAACCAACTGAGCTGCTGCATCTCTTGGAATAACTCCAGGCTTCAGTACTCTTGTCAAAGACAGTGCCATTCCTGGGTTGATAGTTCTTAACAACATATAACATCACAACTAGCTGTCAACTGAAAAAAAAAACCCAGAAAAAACACCAACTCTGACAAAAAGAAAGTTCTGCAAATAATCAAGGCATTTGGAAGGTCATGTGAATATATGTAGACCAAGTATGTTTGAGTATATGAAACTGATACTAGGAAAATAGTTTTGGTTCCTTGCTATTGCAGGTTGTTTATGCCACTAAATTTTTATATACTGAAATTGCAATGCAATATAGGGCATTGCAGCGTGGAAACTAACATGTGATAATTACTAAAAAATATTTTGATGTTACTAACTACTATGATTGTCATCAGACATTAAATACTTGTGTGCTGTTCTACTGAATACATGACCTGCAAATGGTTACGAGATGTGATAATCAGATATAACCCCATCATTTAAAGTAAGGTTATTGCCAAAGTTAATAGCAGTTAAAACCACATTCATTTCAATTGGAGAAGGCCGAGGCCAAAGTTCTTCAGAACACCAACACCAGTTTCAGGAAGAAACACCAAAGATGGCGAAAACAGAAGTACAGCGGAAAACAAAATTGGGGTTATTTATTTATGCTCAATTCACAATCTGGCATCGTTCACAGTGCTTCAGCTATAGAAAGGATCATAGTATGATTAACAGCTTTGTCTACAGATCAAAGAAATATCAGGAGAAAGGTGAAAATCAAATAGGCCCTACATTGGTCAACATGAGCACGGTCATGGCTTGGGATTCTCCCTGTTGAGCTCCCTCTTGGGCCTCTGCGGCGCATTCTTGGGGTTGGTGAACCATGTCGTGTAGAGGAACTGTTTGTGAGGTCCGTCATGGTCGCAGATGAGCCTGAGCTTCTGCTTCTCCCTCATCCACCGCAGCATGATCTTCATCTGCCTCTTGCTTGTCAAACCCCTCAGCCCAACGTCCTGAAAATAATTAACACACGAGGCAGTTCTATCGAAACATTGCAAGAACAAAGAAGACATGGCCCGTCCACCGACATCGGCAGACAGACATTTCATCGAACAGGTTGCGTGCTGAGATGAAACACAAGTTTAGTGGAGAGAGAGAGCGCATACCTTGACGTGCTCCCAAACGTCGGAAATGGTGAGGGGGCCGTGCTCCTTGACGACGTCGAAGATGGTGCGGGTGATGGACTGCGCCTGCTCCGGCGCCGTCGTGAGCTCGATCGGCGCCATCTTGGGCTTCCCCTTCTTCGCCGCCCACCGCGCCGCCGTCGCAAACATCTCGGCGCCCTAACGGGAGGATGGGCACACCCGCCGTTCGGACGAGAGGAGTTTCGGTCGCCGCCGCGGCCGCCGGTTCCTAGCTCCGTCGTCGTCGCCGCCGCCCGGAGGTAGGGTGAGGAGGTCGCGTGCCGATCCAATTTTTTTTTAGGAAAGCGTACCCATCCAAGTGACAGTGAGGGCGCTGCTGTGTGTCGGCGTGTCGCTCACAGCAAGCGCTCGAGCGAGATGGGCCTGGCACACCGAGCGAGCGCATCTCCGTTTTTCTTTTTTCTCATTTCAACTTTTGTCGGTCAGTTTATTTATAATTTGAAAAGGAAAATCAGAAATACAAAACATATGTCCATTAAAAAAATTAAAATCATGCATATTCAAAAACAATATCTTGAATTCGGAAAATGTTCCCGAAGTAGAAAATGTTCATGAATTCAAAAATATTTAGAAATTCAAATAATGCTCTCGACTTCAAAAATTGCTCGTGGATCAAAAACACGAATTCAAAAATATTCTTCCAGGATTTGAAATCATGTTTGTGAATTGAAAGATGTTGAAAAAATCACAAATTGGTCATGAATTTTATAAAATGTCCATGAATTCAAAGAATATTCAGGGATTCAAAATATACGACAACTAAAAAATTGTTCATGGATTTTTAAAAACACGTTCAGAAATTCAAAAAATGTTCATGAATTCAGAAGATGTTCGCAAATACAAAACATGTTCACGAATTGGAAAAGGGGCTCATGAATTCAATATTTGTTCGTCAAATTAAAAAAAATGATTGTGAATCCAAAAAAATGCGGACCCAAAAATGTTCACGAATGAAAAATCTGTTCATGCATTAAAAAACCATGAATCCAAAAATGTTCACAAGCTTAAAAATATTTGCAAATATAAAACTGTTCACGGATTTCAAAAAATGTTCACAAATTCAAACATGCTCATGAATTGAATAATTGACCACGAATTTGAAAAGGTTAGCGAATTAAAAAATTGTGACGAATTAGAAAAACAGTTGACAAATTAAAAAGTAGATAAAGTAAAGGGAAAAATAAGAAGGTAACAGAAAACGGGTGAAAAGGAAATAAGAAATAAGAAATAAAAATACTGTAGAAAACCAGAAAGCCGGGGAGGAAAGGCCAGCGATCTGCGCCGGCGCACCGGCCGAACGGTTCGGCCGGTCCAGCCCCAGCCGTGCGATGCGTTTAGTATGGACCATTGGATTTCCGCGCTAGGCCACCACCGAGCCAACCGTTGCAGCAAAAAAAACGTTTTGTTGCAACCGTTGTACGAACAGCCACAACGAGAAAAACAAGGGAGCTCGATCCCCCGCGCCTGTCCGTAGCCGATCCGCGGCGGCGGCGGCCGGATCCGCCGGTTTTTTGTTCCCCACGACCGAATCACCTCGAGGAGGGGCTCCCCCACCTATCAAGCCGCCTTGTACTTGCTTCAACCATGTCATACATCCGTAATGACCTCCTTGACGCCATGGATTTGGGCTCAAGCTCCGCTGCCGTTCATGGCCGAAGTCCACTGAGGAGGGGAGACCCTGGTAGTAGTGGACCGGTGCTGCAACGGTACTACAACCCTGGTGTGGTCTTCCAAGATGCAGCACGGCATGGCCGGGATGAAATTGATCTGGTATGAATTCCAATTGCAAACCCTAGATCATTTTGTTCACAAAATTTTTTTGCAACCTTTGATGAGCATGAGATTGAAAAGAGATGTTGTGAACATGCTTGTGCTTGTTTTTTGTGTTGTCAATTAATGCTAGTAAGATGTTTCTTCCTGCTGTCTGCTACTAAAATGTTACAAGCATGTGTTGCATTTGCTACATGCTACTTGCTGGATGTTGCATGCTGCATCCTAAAATGCTGCATACAGGAACTGTTTTGGGATTATGATTGCCATGCTGCGTCCACTTTTTTTGTTTGCGCTTTCTGCATGTTTTTTCAAGGAGCAAAAAAAATGACTTGGGTGCTGATTTTGTTGCAGAATGTTGCTGTTGAGCCATCAATTTTCCTTGACGATGATATGCAAAATGTTGCGCATGAAGAAGAAGAATATGGAATTGATCTGAATGATACTCCCCAAAATGATAGTGACGATTCGTTGCAGCTGAACACCGATGGTGTAGCTCCAAATCATGGCAATGCCCGTGTGGCTAGTGACAATGCCAATGGAAATGCTGCAACACTTGTTGATGAACCGGATGAAGATATATCATCACAGCCAGTTGTCCCTTTTGTTGGAATGGTTTTTGACAATGTTGAAGAAGCTCAGCGTGTTTACAATGAATATGCCTCGAAGATGGGCTTTGGTACTCGCATTGTGACATCAAAACATAGTAGGAAAAGCAGCTCGGATCAGAAGCGCATTCTTATCTATAGAGTTTTTGAGTGCATACACTCACGGAAAAATCCTTCGAAGAATGTTGGTGGTAGCATTTCTGACGGAGCTGCCACAAATGAGTGTGAAGATGTTGATATGAGCTATGCGAGTAACAAAAAATCTCCAAGCAAACAAGCTGGCATCTATATGGATGTGAGCGACAAGAGGAAAAGAAACCGGTTGGAGCGGTATGATTGCAAGGCTCGTATGGGTGTTAACCTCAAAGACGGTAGCTGGGTTGTGACAGTTTTTGAGGCCGATCACACACACCAGCTGATGTTGCAAAGGGGGCGTCGGAGATTTTGCCGCTCTCACAGAAAGATCCCAGATGCAGACATGCAATACATCACTTCACTACACTATCGCAACATATCAACGGCTAATATGATGGGCTTGCTTGGAGATGCACGGTGTTGTGATCCGAGGAGTTTGCCGTATGTGAAGACTGATGTGACAAATGCAAGAGCAAAGCTGCGAAGGGGCCTGTCAGAGCGTGACTTGGAGCTGACAATCGAGTACTTTGAGAGAAGACAAGTGGAGAATCCCAACTTCTTTTTCTCGAAGCTACAAGAAGATGGAGCTGTTAGGGCGCTTTTCTGGGTTGATGGGAGAACAAGGGCCCTGTATCCAAAGTACAAAGATTGTGTGTTTTTCGACACCACATTCTGCACAAATCGCTACAACTTGCCCTTTGCTCCGATTGTTGGCATTAACAACCACACACACACTGTTTGCTTGGGGTGTGCTTTGTTGCCTGATGAGACCATTGAAACTTTCAAGTGGGTCTTCCAGCAATGGATGTTGGCAATGAATAATGAGCATCCATTGAACATTATGACTGATCAAGACCAGGCAATGGCTACAGCCATCTCAATGGTATTTCCAGATTCAACACACAGATGTTGCAAGTGGCACGTCTTCCGGGTTGCAAGGACAAAACTAGGGAGGATGCTGGGCAAGGATGAGCCTTTTGCAGAAGCATTTTATGGTTGCATTAATGGTTCAGATACCGTTGAGGAGTTTGAAGAACGGTGGAAGCAGATGGTCGAGTTGTTTGGTGTGGCTGATAAGAAACACCTCAAAAACATGTGGAACAGCAGGGAGACGTGGGCTCCTGTGTACTTTAGGAATAAGTTCTTCCCATTCACAGGAACAACTGGACGCTCCGAGGGCCTGAATTCCTACTTCAAGACTTTAAATCATCATGGAGACTCGGTTTGGACATTTGTGCAACAGTTTGAGCTTTGCCAGGAGCTAATGCTTGATCGTGAAGACAATGCGGGCTTCATCAATGAAGCGACGAGGCCGCCACTCTGGGGCAAGTAAGTCCAAAGTCATGTAGCATTTTTTTTAGTTTTCCAGTACAGTTTGGTTGCAGCATTTGAATGAAACATATGTAGCAATTCTTATTGATGTTGGAAGCTTTTTTGTTTTGCAGTTACAACATTGAAAAGCAGGCTGCAGATTTCTATACCAGAGAGGTATTTTCCAAGTTTCAGAAACTATTGGCTAAATCAACAGGCTATGGGCTGCAATACCAGCTGCAAGGGAATGTCGTCTGGTTTCGCCTTGTTGCAAATGATGGCATCAACCCTAAAGTGTACACGGTGCGTGTTGCCCCTGAAGATCATACATACATGTGTAGTTGCAACATGTTTGAGATGTGTGGGCTGATCTGCCCACATATCATCCGTGTCATGGTGCACCTGAACGTGCAAGCGATACCTGCGAATTACATGCTTCCAAGATGGTCTAAGAGAGCAACCGACCTTGCACCTGAACCAGGCGATGGGCATAGAGCTATGCATTTCGGCGTCCCCACGACAAACACCCTAAAGTTTAACTCTCTTTGCCGGAAGTTTGGGAAACTTGCTTCAGATGCATGCTTCAATGATGAAGCTTATAGTTTTGTCTCTGGGCTAATTGATCAGGGCAGTGTTGGGGTTGCTGCGATTAAAGCTAGAGCGACCGATGGGGTTGCAGGAGGCGAAGAAGCCCAAGGTCGTGCAGCAAATGAACAAGTCTCAGGGGGTCCAAGTACAGGGCAGCAGGATCCACCCCCCGTAGGACTACGAAACCCACCAAAGTCAGCGAAAAAGGGGAGGCCAAAAGAAAAAGAGAAGCGTAGGGAGCCACTAATTGAGCTTCGAGAAGATGAAATGAAGAAGAAAGCAAAGAAGGACGCAGCGAAAACGAAGAAAGCTCCAAAGCCAATGGAAAAGAAGACTCCATGCAAATACTGTGAAGATGAGGATCACAATGTGAAGAACTGCCAACTCCTTGCCGCTTATCTTGCTACGAGTGCGAGCGTGAAAGCTCTGGGTGTCGGCCCAATCCTTACACTTTAGGATGTTTCGTGAGGGAAAAAATTGATGAATTACCTTGTAACACCCCATGTCTTATGAATGTTTGTGTTTTGGGATTGCAACATATTACTACATGTGTGGTTTCAAAATGCAGAATGATGGTTTTTTAATTATGATGGTGTCAACTTCTATTTTTTTGTAAAATAGTACTCAATGATTGTTGTTACCACAGCTTGATTCATTTTTAAAAAGGAAACATGGTTGAAGCTTTTGAAAAGCATGGTTGCAGCTTTTGAAAAACATGTTTGAAGTTTTAAGGAAACATGGCTGTAGCTTTTGAAAAACATGGTTGAATTTTTTTGAAATTATTGATGAAGCTTTTAGGAAACATGGTTGAAGCTTTTTCAAACAATGGTTGAAGCTTTTTTTAACATGGTTGAAGCAAAATAACAAGTATGAAAGGGAAAAAGCCTTGAATGATTTGATTTAAAGTGTTGATTTTGCTATGCAGCAAGAGTTTGGGAAAGAAGCTTATTTACATTATGCTTCCAGCAATAATATCACAGGGATGTAGCTAATTTGCAGGTAAAAATGTAAATTTTGCCCTGCAACAAATCTAACAGAAGGTTGTAGCTATTTTTTGTAAGCTTCCAACAATTTGACTGTGACAATGCAGCATCCACATATTGTTTTCATGAAAAAGGTTTCGAGGGGAAAATTGCACAGAGATTCCCTTGAAACTTCTATGGATGAAGCTCATAACCAGCAAAACAATAAACGGTTGTCAATGCATGATCATGTTGGCAAGCAGAAGATCACATCCATTAAAAACGGAAGAAGTGCTTCATCCAAAGAGATCAAGTTATCATCGGTTTACATACCAAAAGAACACATATGTTTACCGAAGGTATCATTAGGGTACATACGAACGCGCACTACTCTAATACCATCAGAACGCTACCACCTCAGACATGATTCTAGACCTAACGAAAGGAAACGAGCTTGATCGTCTTGAACCCTCCCGCAAATTAAGCCGCCAACTCTTCCATGAATGCCCGCTCCATTGGGGCATTGTTCATTGGGTGAGTGCAAAGGTTGTGCGCCACATCCATGCGGTATCGCGCCACATCTTCCTGTAAAAATGAATGAAAAAATTAAGCAAGTATGATACTAATTATTCTTGTGTTGCATGAGTATTGAAAACAAAGAAAGTAGATTGCAACAAAATGACAAGAAAGTACCTGATTGAACTCTTTCATTGACTTCCCATCAAAGTTCTCCACATATTTGAGCCCGAAAAAGCCACAATCACATCTGTGAGATAAAAAAATTTATCCTTCATAGTTCCGATGCATAGTTGAAACAACAAATGTTGAAATGGAACACATGATTGAAGCAAAATTCAAAAAGAAAACTCACAGATTATCTTGCTTTGGGTAATCCTCTAGGTCAACACGGGCGAAGGATCCAACATTGACATTGAATTGGCTGTACTCTTGTGCGAGGGCTGCAAAGTTTGTGATCTACAACCGAAAAACACGCACCAAAGTTTGAAAAAAAAGGATGAGGTGTGTGAAGATGACAACAGGGCATTTATGTAGATGAATCAAAGGGAAAACAGAAAAATAAAAATAGAGAGCATGAGCCTACCAGGTTATTGGCCTGCTTCTTCAAAGGAGATTGTTTCCCTTTTGAATGGATTGAGTCAAATACATTCCACTGCTTGTATAGCAAGTTTGCGCAAACAATTATCCAATGCTTTTCATGAACAATTGTGACAAAAAGCTGTAAAACACAAAAGAAAGGCAAAAAAGGTACTCAGAACATGTAAAAAATGTTACAGCCTAGTAGGAATGAACGTAAGCTTTCCAATGTTGTAACTACAAACAAAAAAGCATTCAACAACAACTAGAATTGATACATATGTTTCAAAGAGATGTTGTAAACATCAATAATAATTGCTACATATGTTTCGAAGGAAATGCTACATCATTGGATCATGTTTTGAAAGTATTTGTGGTGTGAAACAAAAGTAGGCTCTCGAGAAACTTACGAGGTCATATTTATTCGCCTTGAACTTTGTCACAGCCCTTTCAAGCTCGGGTATGAGTTTTGCTGGTTGGAAGGTTGTTGGGTCTTGTTTTAGTAAGATCTACTTGAAAGACACCTCAAAATGGTTAGTGTGTGTTGCAACAAAAAATGTGAAGAAAAAAAGGAATGAAGCATTGCTTGTTTTTGCAAAAACTTACCCCCGCGTGGACTGAGAACATGTATTTCTTCAGATTAGTACCACTTGCTGCACGGGATGCTACGTTGTTCATCTCGATACATAGGGACATAACCTCATCATTCATATCCCCGCGAGGCTTGAAGCATACCAGGAATTTCTTGTATCCAATGTAAAATCCACCTATCTTTATGAAAGGTGTCCTGTTACCATAGATGCAACCGAATGAATCATTTGTTTCGAGCAGGAAAAAATAAAAAACAGAAAGCAAAAAGAGATAGGGCTTAGGTAGCTCACACTTGTTCATTGGCATGTGATCTCCTCAATGGTTTCCCATGCTTTACATACTTCTCATACGTGGCTGCAGCTGCATCGACCTTTTGCTTCTTTGCCTTGGTATTTTTTACGGCTGGAACTTTGGCCATCCTCTTCTTCCTAGTGTTCTTGTCATGTGTGCTAGGGCCACTGCTTGCATCAACAATTTGCTCTTCTGTAGCGACCATCTTAGGGGCTGTAGCAAGCAACAAAAATGGATGAGTTTGCAAGGGATTGTACAAAAGAGTATTTGCTGCAATCACACATATGTAGCGAAAAAAAAGAGATGGAGAAAAACAAAAAGAAATGATGCAGGAGGAAGGAAGCATACTTGGGCTGTCATCATCGTCTGAAACAGGGAACACGGGGATGTTTTCAAATATGGGGTTGACTGCGCTCTTCTTGGTTATAGGCTCATCCGTGCAATGCATCATCTCGTACTCTTCGGAGCCCTTTGGGAACAACTCACAGGATGGCTCGTCGTCCCAAATGCCGGCTGTCGCACTCCTGGGTGCATCATAGAAGAGTGGGGGGCTGTGAGGTGAGACGTTGCCTTCCATCTCGAAACTCACTCGTTGTTGCTCAGGAGTTTCAGCAGCCTCGGTTGCAACTTGTTGCTTCAATCCGGTGACTTCATCCTTGTTAATGCTAGGTGTTGTACCTTCAGCTTGAGCTTGAGCACCAATGCCAGCATTTGCAGCTTTAGCATCATTCTCTTTTCCGCGACATTCGTCCATGATAGGTGCTTCAAAGGAGAAGTTGGGCTCACTGGTAGCTGTGATGGCGTCTCCAACATCACGAAGGAGGGCTGCCATCCGGTTGCACTGCAATCCCTTTAAACACTGTCCAAACTTGCCAACAACATCATCCACCTCCGATGCAAAAATACCCTTGTGCTTGTCGTAAAGCATTTGAAACTGAGTTGGTACCTACAAGAAGGCAAGTATTGAACATTTTAGTCATGTGTATGGATGTAAAAAAACACAAATGTGGGTGTGGCACATTAGAGGTATGGATGAAGCGATAAAACAAGTAGGTATGATGCTGTGTCACTACGTATCAGATAAAGAGTGTGACTGTAGCAATTTACTGTCAACTATGTAGGTAGCAAATTAATGATATGGATGTAGCAAAACTATGACATGGTTGAAGCAAAAACAGAATGTAGTTGTAGCACACTAGACATATGGGTGTAGCAAAAAAGCATAGTATGTATGAACTTGAACAACATATGAAGCAAAAACAGAACATGGTTGTTGCACATCAACATGAAGGATGCATCAAAATAAATATACACTTGCAACTGGGTATAATAAAATAATGCGAAGCCAAAGGTAAACAGGAAATGAATACAATGAAAAAGATAATGTACCCTTAGATCTTGCATGCTAGGGAATGATTGCTGCAGCCAATCGTTGAGCGATGATGATAGGTGTGGTTCAGCATCAACATTTTGTTGAGCCTCATTTGATTGAGAGTCCTTTGCTTGAATTTCAGCACCTTGAATTTGGCTGCCTTGGCCACTAGTTCCTTGGCCACTAGGTGCTTCAGCATCAACTCCCTTCCCACTAGCTGCTTCAGCACCAACTTCCTGTCCCACAAGTTGTGCTGCATAGGGGGTGTTGCACAAACTCCGGATCTAGGAAAACAAAACATGAGTGGCATAAATAAGAAAGCTTCCATAAACTAAATTGGAAAAGCAAAGATTGCTACATGGGTGTGTTAATACTCATTGACAAAGGAAAATACATAGGCGGGATGTAGCAAAATTACATGGGTGTGTTTCCCGTAGAAAGGTTGGACAAGAGTGAGCTTGTTTTTGTCAACTTTATCCAACCACTCAAAATCCTTTTGGCAAACAAAACGTATCCTTGGCACGGAATAATCAATAGCATGCTCATTTGGGAGGCCAGCCGGGATATCAACATGATCCATGTATATGATCTGCATGTCATGGAAAAAGGACATTAGCCAACAAAAAACATAAAGGCATGAAGGTTTCATGCAGCAAAGGGGAAAGATGGAGGTATTTCGTAATGTTGCGTTGCATACCGCTAACATGGGAAGGCATGAAGCAATCTGAAACTCTTTTTCTGCGTTTGCTTGCATCCTCTTCTTCTCTTGAAAGACTCCAACCTCCTCCATAGCTCGTGCCAACAAGTGCTCATCCCAAGCGAATTCATGCACCAAAGACATATCTTCGAGGGAAGCAAGATACTCGAGATTCACCATATTGCCCGTGCCTGGGCACAAAACTGTTGCCAACGCAAGGAGTGCCCAAGTCCTATTTATCATAACCACGTCCTCCTCACTGCAACTAGTGAGCAACTTGACAACATGGGCGATTGGAGCCCTGTTCCCCTCCTTGTAGATGCTGCGAAGATCATGTTCATCACTCTTCTTTAGAAGCTTCACGGGTCTATCACCGGATGGCACGTTGAAAATCCTTTTCACCATAAGCTTGCTGAAGGTGATAGATTTGTTCTTGTGTTTGAACTCAGAGAGTACGTGATTCGTGTTCATCGCAACAAACTCAATGAGCTCATGGGGCACCTTGAAAGACCGGATGTCCAACAAGTCTCCAAACGGTCCCTCCCTTATGATTCTCTGTTTTTCCGGTGATATTTGCTTCCCAATCTGAGCCAGCCTTTTTGAGTTAAACCTTGACTTAAAGCCACATAGATTGCCTTTCTTCTTAATCTTCTTCTTAGCCTTCTTACTCCCCTCATTCTCACCAGAGTTACCTGCAACATCTACAAAAAAGGAAAAAACACAAGTCAATAAAACCATAAAACCGAACCATCAGAAGCTAGGAAAAAACATACATGAACACCTAAAAAATTCTGACAAACCTATGAATTTAGGGATGTTGGGTTGCGCAGCAAAACGAGTAGTGATTCATTGGCAAAAAATATATAGTGCATATCAGACATTTTGAAAGTCATACTTTGTAAACTATCAACAACATCTAGAATACCAAAGTTGATTCCATTAGGTTCATCATGAAATGCATTATCATGTCATTTCTAAACCGACTCAACATCCCCATCGATTCTCCAAAAACATAAGCTAAAAACATCCCTGTACCTCGATTAGTCAAGTACCTAAATCCCTTGGCGGCCAAGGAAAACATGCTAATGATTGGTTCAGCAAGACATCAACATGTAGAAAGAGTTGTGGTTTGCTTCCCTGAATCAATCCAGTTGCTGGAATGCTACCAGATTCAAATTCACCACCACGCCAACTCCCTCTGCCCGCGGGAACGCCACCCCGACGCCTCCCTCGACCCGCGGGAACGCCACCCTGCCGCCTCCCTCGACCGCGGGAACGCCATCCCGCCGCCTCCCTCGACCGCGGGAACGCCACCCCGCCGCCTCCCTCGACCGCGGGAACACAAACCCATCCTCGTCCGCGCCGGCGCCGGCGGTGGCCCGCGGCTAGCGACCCCCTAACCCTAAATCCAACGGGGGAGGGGAAGAAAACAACGAAAATGGAAAGCATTCGGGCTCGAGTTACCATCGGGGGGGGGGGGGCATAGATGGCCGGAGAATGGAGATCCGCCCTGGGCCCCGCCGCCACCGCCGCCGCCGCCCTGCGCGAACAAGCACGTCGCCCCGCGGTCGCCCTGCCTCGAAACGAAAAGATAGAGCGGATGCAGCAAAAATCACTTTGGAAAAGGATAACTACGAGCGCGTAAAAAAGAATAGGATGACACGTGGCGCAACGGTGTCCTTAGATCAAAAAGAGATCGAACGCACGGGGCAGGACCGGCGCAACGTTTCGGCCGGCGCCCCGGCCACAAACACTTCCCGGGAGGAAAACGGTCTCCGTCTGGGTGGTCCTCCTGTCCAAATGAGATTATGTACTCTGACCAATCCATGAATTGTTTGGTCCTCGTGTTGCGTGCGAATGGCCGCCGGTTCACTCACTTCCATACGCGCTTCAGTTTAAGCTCCTAGGATATCATATTAACCCCGCGGACGTCTTTAATTAGGGAACGCATTTTGACAAGGACCTCGCGCTTGGTAGTCTAGCCAGGCCGTAGGAGCCAGGGGGCTCGTGTCGTTGTTGGCGTCGCGGTCTTCATTAGCTTGGTCGCGCTTCTCCTTGACAATCCGATCTTTGAGCTGGCGGACCATTTAGCCAGCATCGCATGGAGCTTGTGAGGCATAAGGGAACGTGGTGCAACGCGTTGCCAATGTCATCGTTGTCCATCTCGACTGCCGTGAGGTGGTGTTCATCCAATGGTCGGGCTTGGTGTCGCCTGAGTATTTCTCGATGCCTTGAATGACGAACGGCTAAGGGAATGGGTGTGTGATCACCTCCTGCCCAAAGCATGGTGGCGCTACTCCTGATCTGAGGGACATCAGGCGTGGAACCAGGGCCTCGAAGTTGTGGCTGTAATGCCCCATGTGGCCTCATATGTTGGGGCGGTGTCCCAGGCGGCGTGTGCGTCGGGAGCCTGATGTAGGAGGGGTGGTCTATGCTGGGCTGCCCATACGAAGATAGTCTGACGAAGATTTCTGGCATCCGCTTCTGCTACGAGCTTTGGTCTTTGAACGGAACCTTGTCGTTGGTCAAGGGTTGGTTCGTTTGCTGCCGAGTGGACGCTGTTTGTGCTGGCAAGACTGTTCTGGATGACCTTTGTTAGGTTGGCCAGGAGATTAGGGTCTACTGGTGTCGCCTAGTCTGTCGATGACTGTCGCGGCAACTTGGAGGTCGTGGGCTGGTGTTGTTGGAGGCGTGACCTCCGTGGGTTAGGTGAAGCCTACCACTAGTAGAAAAAGGGCCGCTGCCTGGAGGTCCACCTTTAGTCCCGGTTGGTAACACCAACCGGTATTAAAGGAAATTTTATGATTTTTTTTTAAATTCCTTTTTTAATTTTTTTTTGGATTTTTTTAGATTTTCAAATTTCTGAATTATTTTAACCTCTCATCTCTAATCACCCCTGGGCTCACGAACCGGGACCAATGCCCCCATGGGTCCCGTTTTTGGACTGAACTGGGACTAATGGGCTAACCCGGCCTGGACCAAAGCCCTCTTTTCTACTATACGTTGACCTCTCGTCCATGGGCTGTGAGATCTTGGATGGTAGCTCGCGGGTGGCGGTGTGGTTGGTGCAGCCGCTCATGGTGTATTGTTTCTTGCTATCGCACTTCTCACTCAGTGGCCTCCCAGGTGCGTCGCTGAAGCTGCAGTTGTGTACTCAGTGTAGATACGCGGAGGGCCTCCATGGCCCGTGCTGTCGGGTCATTTCCTGGTATTGGCGTGGTAAGAAAATTCATGAGTCTGGGTCATAGGTGCAGGTGTCGCTGGGCTGCGGCAGGGTGTGGAAAGGCACCATTGGTTCTGAATCTGCTGTCAGTGTCAAAACCGCCAGATCTCGGTTAGGGGGGCCCAAGCTATGGGTCTAAGGATCAATGGTAACAGGAGGCCGGGAGACATGATGTTTATCCAGGTTCGGGCCCTCCTAATGGAGGTAAAACCCTACTCCTGCTTGATTATGATTGTCGAGTATGAAGATTACAAGAGTTGATCTACCTCGAGATCATGATGGCTAACCCTAGATGTCTAGCCTATGAGGATTCCGATAATGGTGAAAGTTGGCCTCTACAGACTAACCCCTCCAGTTTATATACACACCGGAGGGGGGGGGGTCTATGGATCGTACAAAGTCCGTTTATCGGGGAAGGAAACCTCACGGTAGATGATCTTCGACGTGATCCTGTATGGACCGTGCAACCCAGCCCAAACTCCTAGGCCGGACATGTGAGGACCCCCGAATCCAGGACTCCCTCAGTAGCCCCTGAACTTGCCTTCAATTTCGATGTTGTTAGGGAACGCGGTAATTTCAAAAAATTTCCTACGATCACACAAAATCTATCTATGTGATGCATAGCAACGAGAGGGGAGAGTGTGTCTAGGTACCCTTGTAGACCAAAAGCGGAAGCGTTTAGTTAAGGCGGTTGATGTAGTCGAACGTCTTCGCGATCCAACCGATCCAAGCACCGAACGTACGGAACCTCCGTGTACAGCACACATTCAGCTCAAAGACGTCCCTCGTACTCTTGATCCAGTTGAGGCCGAGGGAGAGTTTCGTCAGCATGACGGCGTCGTGATGGTGATGATGAAGTTATCGACGCAGGGCTTCGCCTAAGCACTACGACGATATGACCAAGGTATGTCACTGTGGAGGGGGCACCGCACACGGCTAAAACAATTGTCAACTTGTGTGTTCTAGGGTGCCCCCTGCCCCGTATATAAAGGATCAAGGGGGAGGACGACCGTCCCCTGTAGGGTGCACCCCTAGTAGGATTCCTACTAGGAATCCTATTCCTAGTAAGTTTCCAACTTGGGGAAGGGAGGGGGAAGGAAGGAGAGGGAGAGAGGGAAGGCAAGGGGAGCGCCACCCCCCTTCCTTGTCCTATACGGACTCGGGGGGAGGGGGCGCATGGCCTGCCCTGTCCAGCCCCTCTCTCTCTCTCCACTAGGGCCCATCGAGGCCCATTAGTTCCTCAGGGGGTTCCAGTAACCCTCCGGCGCTCCGGTTTTATCCGGAACTTCTCCGGAACACTTCTAGTGTCCGAATATAGTCGTCCAATATATCAATCTTTATGTCTCGAACATTTCGAGACTCCTCGTGATGTCCGTGGTCATATCTGGGCTCCGAACAATCTTCGGTACCACATATCACATAAACTCATAATACCAATCGTCATCGAACGGTAAGCGTGCGGACCCTACGGGTTCGAGAACTATGTAGACATGACCGAGACACGTCTCCGGTCAATGACTAATAGCGGAACCTGGATGCTCATATTGGTTCCTACATATTCTACGAAGATCTTTATCGGTCAAACCGCAAAACAACATACGTTGTTCCCTTTGTCATCGGTATGTTACTTGCCCGAGATTCGATCGTCGGTATCTCAATACCTAGTTCAATCTCGTTACCGGCAAGTCTCTTTACTCGTTCCGTAATACTTCATCCCGCAACTAACTCATTAGCCACAATGCTTGCAAGGCTTATAGTGATGAGTATTACCGAGAGGGCCCAGAGATACCTCTCCGAAACACGGAGTGACAAATCCTAATCTCGATCTATGCCAACCCAACAAACACCTTTGGAGACACCTGTAGAGCACCTTTATAATCACCCTTTTACGTTGTGGCGTTTGGTAGCACACAAAGTGTTCCTCCAGTATTCGGGAGTTGTGTAATCTCATAGTCCGAGGAACTTGTATAAGTCATGAAGAAAGCAGTAGCAATGAAACTAACACGATCATAATGCTAAGCTAACGGATGTGTCATGTGTTGGGGAACGTAGCAGAAATTCAAAAATTTCCTACGTGTCACCAAGATCTATCTATGGAGAAACCAGCAACGAGGGGAAGGAGAGTGCATCTACAAACCCTTGTAGATCGCTAAGCGGAAGCGTTCAAGAGAACAGGGTTGAAGGAGTCGTACTCGTCGTGATCCAAATCACCGGAGATCCTAGTGCCGAACGGACGGCACCTCCGCGTCCAATACACGTACAACCCGGTCACGTCTCCCTTGCCTTGATCCAGCAAGGAGAGAGGATGAGGTTGAGGAAGACTCCATCCAGCAGCAGCACAACGGCATGGTGGTGGTGGAGGAGCGTGGCAATCCTGCAGGGCTTCGCCAAGCACCGCGGGAGAGGAGAAGGGAGAGAGGTAGGGCTGCACCAGGGAGAGGTCAAAACTCATGTGTTGGCAGCCCTCAAGACCTCAACTATATATAGGGGGGAGGGAGGGGGGTGCGCCCCCTCTAGGGTTTCCACCCCAAGGGGTGCGGAAGCCCCAATCCCATCTAAGGGTGGCGGCCAAGGGGGGGGAGAGGGGAAACTTGCCCCCCAAGTTAGGTGGAAGCACCCCCTCCCCAAACCCTAGGCGCCTTGGGCCCTTGTGGGGGGGCGCACAAGCCCACCCGGGGTTGGTCCCCTCCCACACTTGGCCCATGCAGCCCTCCGGGGATGGTGGCCCCACTTGGTGGACCCTCGGGACCCTCCCGGTGGTCCCGGTACATTACCGATAAAACCCGAAACTTTTCCGGTGACCAAAACAGGACTTCCCATATATAAATCTTTACCTCCGGACCATTCCGGAACTCCTCGTGATGTCCGGGAGCTTATCCAGGACTCCGAACAACATTCGGTAACCACATACAAACTTCCTTTAGAGCCCTAGCGTCATCGAACCTTAAGTGTGTAGACCCTACGGGTTCGGGAACCATGCAGACATGGCCGAGACGTTCTCCGGTCAATAACCAATAGCGGGATCTGGATACCCATGTTGGCTCCCACATGTTCCATGATGATCTCATCGGATGAACCACGATGTCAAGGACTCAATCAATCCGGTATTCAATTCCCTTTGTCCAGCGGTATTATACTTGCCCGAGATTCGATCGTCGGTATGCCGATAACTTGTTCAATCTCGTTACCGGCAAGTCTCTTTACTCGTTCCGTAACACATCATCCCGTGATCAACCCCTTGGTCACATTGTGCACATTATGATGATGTCCTACCGAGTGGGCCCAGAGATACCTCTCCGTTTACACGGAGTGACAAATCCCAGTCTCGATTCGTGCCAACCCAACAGACACTTTCGGAGATACCTGTAGTGCACCTTTATAGTCACCCAGTTACGTTGTGACGTTTGGTACACCCAACGCATTCCTACGGTGTCCGGGAGTTGCACAATCTCATGGTCTAAGGAAAAGATACTTGACATTAGAAAAGCTTTAGCATACGAACTACGATCTTTGTGCTAGGCTTAGGATTGGGTCTTGTCCATCACATCATTCTTCTAATGATGTGATCCCGTTATCAACGACATCCAATGTCCATGGTCAGGAAACCGTAACCATCTGTTGATCAACGAGCTAGTCAACTAGAGGCTTACTAGGGACATGGTGTTGTCTATGTGCCCACACATGTATCTGAGTTTCCTATCAATACAATTATAGCATGGGTAATGAACGATTATCATGAACAAGGAAATATAATAATAACTAATTTATTATTGTCTCTAGGGCATATTTCCAACAGTCTCCCACTTGCACTAGAGTCAATAATCTAGTTCACATCGCCATGTGATTAACACTCACAAGTCACATCGCCATGTGACCAACACCCAAAGAGTTTACTAGTGTCACTAAACTAGTTCACATTATCATGTGATTAAGACTCAATGAGTTCTGGGGTTTGATCATGTTTTGCTTGTGAGAGAAGTTTTAGTCAACGGGTCTGCAACATTTAGATCCGTATGTACTTCGCAAATCTCTAGGTCATATTGTAAATGCTGCTTCCACGCTCCACTTGGAGCTTTTCCAAATGGTCGCTCCACGATACGTATCCGGTTTGCTACTCAGAGTCATTCGGATAGGTGTTAAAGCTTGCATCGTCGTAACCCTTTACGCCGACCTCTTTATCACCTCCATAATCGAGAAACAAATCCTTATTCCTCTAAGGATAATTTTGACCGCTATCTGGTGATCCATTCCTTGATCACCTTTGTACCCTCTTGCCAGACATGTGGCAAGGCACACATCAGGTGCGGTACTTAGCATAGCATACTGTAGAGCCTATGTCTAAAGCATAGGGCACGACCTTCGTCCTTTCTCTCTTTTCTGCCGTGGTCGAGCTTTAAGTCTTAACTTCGTACCTTACAACTCAGGCAAGAACTCCTTCTTTGACTGATCCGTCTTGAACACTTTCGAGATCATGTCAAGGTACGTGCTCATTTGAAAGTATTATTAAGCATTTTGATCTATCCTTATAGATCTCGATGCTCAATGTTCAAGTAGCTTAATCCAGGTTTTCTATTGAAAAACATCTTTCAAATAACCCTATATGCTTTCCAGAAATTCTACATCATTTTTGATCATCAATATGTCAACAACATATACTCATCAGAAATTCTATAGTGCTCCCACTCACTTCTTTGGAAATACAAGTTTCTCATAAACTTTGTATAAATCCAAAATCTTTGATCATCTCATCAAAGCGTATGTTCCAACTCCGAGATGCTTACTCCAGTCCTTAGAAGGATCGCTAGAGCTAGCATACCTTTTAGCATCCTTAGGATCGACAAAAACTTTCTGATTGTATCACATACAACCTTTCCATACGAAGACTGGTAAGGAAACTCGTTTTGACATCGATTTGCCAGATTTCATAAATGGAGCTAATGCTAACATGATTCAGACGGACTTAAGCATCGCTACGGATGAGAAAATCTCATCGTAGTCAACTCCTTGAAATTGTGAAAAACTCTTCGCCACAAGTCGAGCTTCATAGATGGTGACATTACCGTCCACGTCCGTCTTCTTCTTAAAGATCCATTTATCTCAATGGCTTGCAGATCATCGGGCAAGTCCAACAAAGTCCATGCTTCATTTTGATACATGGATCCTATCTCGCATTTCATGGCTTCTAACCATTTGTCAGAATTTGGGCCCACCATCACTTCTCCATAGCTCGTAGGTTCATTGTTGTCTAGCAACATGACTTTCAAGACAGGAGTACTGTACCACTCTAAAGTAGTACGCATCCTTGTCACCCTACGAGGTACGGTAGTGACTTGATCCGAAACTTCATGATCACTATCATAAGCTTCTACTTCAATTGGTGTAGGCGCCACAGGAACAACTTCCTGTGCCCTGCTACACTCTTATTGAAGTGGCGGTTCAATAACCTCATCAAGTCTCCACCATCGTCCCACTCAATTCTCGAGACAAACCATTCCTCGAGAAAGGATCCGATTCAAGAAACAATCCTTATTGCTTTCGGATCTAAATTAGGAGGTATACCCAACTGTTTTGGGTGTCCTATGAAGATGCATTTTATCCGCTTTGGGTTCGAGCTTATCAACCTGAAACTTTTTCACATAAGCGTCGCAGCCCCAAACTTTTAAGAAACGACAGCTTAGGTTTCTCTAAACCATAGTTTAAACGGTGTCGTCTCAACGGAGTTACTGGTGCCCTATTAAAGTGAGTGCGGTTGTCTCTAATGCCTAACCCATGAACAATAGTGGTAATTCGATAAGAGACATCATGGTACGCACCATATCCAATGGGGTGCAACTATGATATTCGGACACACCATCACACTATGGCGTTCCAGGCGGTATTAATTGTGAAACAATTTCCACAATGTCTTAATTGCGTGCCAAAGCTCGTAACTCAGATACTCATCTCTATGATCATATCATAGACATTTTATCCTCTTGTCACAATGATCTTCAACTTCACTCTGAAATTACTTGAACTATTCAATAATTCATACTTGTGTTTCATCAAGTAAATATACTGAACATCTAGTCGAATCATCTGTGAAGTAAGAACATAACGATATTCACTGCATGCCTCAACACTCATTGGACTGTACACATCAAAATGTGTTACTTCCAACAAGTTGCTATCTTATTCCATCTCACTGAAACGAGGCTTTTCAGTCATCTTGCCCATGTGGTATGATTTGCATATCTCAAGTGATTCAAAATCAAGTGAGTCTAAACGATCCATTTGCATGGAGTTTCTTCATGCGTATACACCAATAGACATGGTTCGCATGTCTCAAACTTTTCAAAAACGAGTGAGTCCAAAGATCCATCAACATGGAGCTTCTTCAAGCGTTTTACCCCAATATGATTTAAGTGGCAGTGCCACAAGTAAGTGGTACTATCATTACTATCTTATATCTTTTGGCATGAAAATGTGTATCACTACGATCGAGATTCAATAAACCATTCCTTTAGGTGCAAGACCATTGAAGGTATTATTCAAATAGAGTAACCATTATTCTCCTTAAATGAATAACCGTATTGCGATAGACATAATCCAATCATGACTATGCTCAACGCAAACACCAAATGAAAATTATTCAGGTTTAATACTAATCTTGATAGTAGAGGGAGCATGCGATGTTTGATCACATCAAACTTGGAAAAACTTCCAACACATATCGTCAGCTCACCTTTAGCTAGTCTCCGTTTATTCCGTAGCTCTTTTATTTCGAGTTACTAACACTTAGCAACCGAACCGGTATCTAATACCCTGGTGCTACTAGGAGTACTAGTAAAATACACACTGACATAATGTATATCCAATATACTTCTATCGACCTTTCCAGCCTTCTTATCTACCTAGTATCTAGGGTAATCCTGCTCCAGTGGCTGTTCCCCTTATTACAGAAGCACTTAGTCTCGGGTTTGGGTTCAACCTTGGGTTTTCACTAGAGCAGCAACTGTTTTGCCATTTCATGAAGTCCTTCTTGCCCTTGCCCTTCTTGAAACTAGTGGTTTTACCAACCATCAACAATTGATGCTCCTACTTGATTTCTACTTGTCGTGGTGTCAAACATCGTGAATACCTCAAGGATCATCATATCTATCCCTGATATGTTATAGTTCATCACGAAGCTCTAGCAGCTTGGCGGCAATGACTTTGGAGAAACATCACTATCTCATCTGGAAGATCAACTCCCACTCGATTCAAGTGATTGTTGCACTCAGACAATCTGAGCACAAGCTCAACGATTGAGCTTTTCTCCCTTAGTTTGCAGGCTAAGAAAATCGTCGGAGGTCTTTATACCTCTTGACGTGGGCACGAGCCTGAAATCCCAATTTCAGCCCTCGAAACATCTCATATGTTCCGTGATGTTTCGAAAACGTCTTTGGTGCCTCAACTCTAAACCAATTAACTGAACTATCACATAGTTATCTAAACATGTATGTCCGATGTTCGCAACATCCACAAACGACGTTTGGGGTTCAGCACACTGAGCGGTGCATTAAGGACACAAGCTTTCTACTGTCCGCATAATTGCTACTGTCAACTTTCAACTATATTTTTCTCTAGGAACATATCTAAGCAGTGGAACTAAAGCGCGAGCTTACGACATAATTTGCAAAGATCTTTTGACTATGTTCAGGATAATTAAGTTCATCTTATGAACTCCCACTCAGATAGACATCCCTCTAGTCATCTAAGTGATTATATGATCCGAGTCAACTAGGCCGTGTCCGATCATCACGTGAGACGGACTAGTCATCATCGGTGAACATCTTCATGTTGATCGTATCTACTATACGACTCATGCTCGACCTTTCGGTCTCTTGTGTTCCGAGGCCATGTCTGTACATGCTAGGCTCGTCAAGTCAACCTAAGTGTTTTGGTGTGTAAATCTGGCTTACACCCATTGTATGTGAAAGTAAGAATCTATCACACCCGATCATCACGTGGTGCCTCGAAACGACGAACTTTCGCAACGGTGCACACTTAGTGGGAACACTTTCTTGAAATTTTAATGAGGGATCATATTATTTACTACCGTCGTTCTAAGCAAATAAGATGCATAAACATGATAAACATCACATGCAATCAAATAGTGACATGATATGGCCAATATCATATTGCTCCTTTTGATCTCCATCTTCGGGGCTCCATGATCATCATCGTCACCGGCATGACACCATGATCTCCATCATCATGATCTCCATCACCGTGTCTTCATGAAGTTGTCTCGGCAACTATTACTTCTACTACTATGGCTACCGGTTAGCAATAAAGTAAAGTAATTACATGGTGTTGTTTAATGATACGCAGGTCATACAATAAATAAAGACAACTCCTATGGCTCCTGCAGGTTGTCATACTCATCGACATGCAAGTCGTGATTCCTATTACAAGAACATGATCAATCTCATACATCACATATCATTCATCACATTCTTCTTGGCCACATCACATCACATAGCATACCCTGCAAAAACAAGTTAGACGTCCTCTAATTGTTGTTTGCATGTTTTACGTGGCTGCTATGGGTTTTTAGCAAGAACGTTTCTTACCTACGCAAAAACGATAACGTGATATGTCAATTGCTATTTACCCTTCATAAGGACCCTTTTCATCGAATCCGATCCGACTAAAGTGGGAGAGACTGGCACCCGCTAGCCACCTTATGCACCAAGTGCATGTCAGTCGGTGGAACCTGTCTCACGTAAGAGTACGTATAAGGTCGGTCCGGGCCGCTTCATCCCACGATGCCGCCGAATCAAAATTGGACTAGTAACGGTAAGCATATTGAACAACATCAACGCCCACAACTACTTTGTGTTCTACTCGTGCAAAGAATCTACGCAATAGACCTAGCTCATGATGCCACTGTTGGGGAACGTAGCAGAAATTAAAAAATTTCCTACGGTTCACCAAGATCTATCTATGGAGAAACCAGCAACGAGGGGAAGGAGAGTGCATCTACATACTCTTGTAGATCGCTAAGCGGAAGTGTTCAAGAGAACGGGGTTGAAGGAGTCGTACTCGTCGTGATCCAAATCACCGGAGATCCTAGTGCCGAATGGACGACACCTCCGCGTTCAACACACGTACAGCCCGGTGACGTCTCCCATGCCTTGATCCAGCATGGATAGAGGGAGAGGTTGATGAAGACTCCATCCAGCAGCAGCACAACGGCGTGGTGGTGGTGGAGGAGCGTGGCAATCCTGCAGGGCTTCGCCAAGCACCGCGGGAGAGGAGAAGGGAGAGAGGTAGGGCTGCGCCAGGGAGAGGTCAAAACTCATGTGTTGGCAGCCCTCAAGACCTCAACTATATATATGGGAGAGGGAGGGGGTGCGCCCCCTCTAGGGTTTCCACCCCAAGGGGTGCGGCAGCCCCAATCCCATCTAAGGGTCGCGGCCAAGGGGGGAAGAGGGGAATCTTGCCCCCCAAGTTAGGTGGAAGCACCCCCTCCCCAAACCCTAGGCGCCTTGGGCCCTTGTGGGGGGGGGGGGCACCAGCCCACCCGGGGCTGGTCCCCTCCCACACTTGGCCCATGCAGCCCTCCGGGGATGGTGGCCCCACTTGGTGGACCCCCGGGACCCTCCCGGTGGTCCCGGTACGTTACCAATAAAACCCGAAACTTTTCCGGTGACCAAAACAGGACTTCCCATATATAAATCTTTACCTCCGGACCATTCCAGAACTCCTCGTGACGTCCGGGATCTTATCCGGGACTCCGAACAACATTTGGTAACCACATACAAACTTCCTTTATAGCCCTAGCGTCATCGAACCTTAAGTGTGTAGACCCTACGGGTTCGAGAACCATGCAGACATGACCGAGACGTTCTCCGGTCAATAACCAACAGCGGGATCTGGATACCCATGTTGGCTCCTACATGTTCCACGATGATCTCATCGGATGAACCACGATGTCAAGGACTCAATCAATCCTGTATTCAATTCCCTTTGTCCAGCGGTATTATACTTGCCCGAGATTCGATCGTCGGTATGCCGATACCTTGTTCAATCTCGTTACCGGCAAGTCTCTTTACTCGTTCTATAACACATCATCCCATGATCAACCCCTTGGTCACATTCTGCACATTATGATGATGTCCTACCGAGTGGGCCAAGAGATACCTCTCCGTTTACACGGAGTGACAAATCCCAGTCTCGATTCGTGCCAACCCAACAGACACTTTCGGAGATACCTGTAGTGCACCTTTATAGTCACCCAGTTACGTTGTGATGTTTGGTACACCGAAAGCATTCCTACGGTGTCCGGGAGTTGCACAATCTCATGGTCTAAGGAGAAGATACTTGACATTAGAAAAGCTTTAGCATACGAACTACGATCTTTGTGCTAGGCTTAGGATTGGGTCTTGTCCATCACATCATTCTTCTAATGATGTGATCCCATTATCAACGACATCCAATGTCCATGGGCAGGAAACCGTGACCATCTGTTGATCAACGAGCTAGTCAACTAGAGGCTTACTAGGGACATGGTGTTGTCTATGTGCCCACACATGTATCTGAGTTTCCTATCAATACAATTATAGCATGGGTAATAAACGATTATCATGAACAAGGAAATATAATAATAACTAATTTATTATTGTCTCTAGGGGAGAGTGTGTCTATGTACCCTTGTAGACCGAAAGCGGAAGCGTTTAGTTAAGGCGGTTGATGTAGTCGAACGTCTTCGCGATCCAACCGATCCAAGCACGGAACGTACGGAACCTCCGTGTACAGCACACATTCAGCTCAAAGACGTCCCTCGTACTCTTGATCCAGTTGAGGCCGAGGGAGAGTTTCGTCAGCATGACGGCGTGGTGATGGTGATGATGAAGTTATCGACACAGGGCTTCACCTAAGCACTACGACGATATGACCAAGGTATGTCACTGTGGAGGGGGCACCGCACACGGCTAAAACAATTGTCAACTTGTGTGTTCTAGGGTGCCCCCTGCCCCGTATATAAAGGATCAAGGGGGAGGACGACCGTCCCCTGTAGGGTGCGCCCCTAGTAGGATTCCTACTAGGAATCCTATTCCTAGTAAGTTTCCAACTTGGGGAAGGGAGGGGGAAGGAAGGAGAGGGAGAGAGGGAAGGCAAGGGGAGCGCCACCCCCCCTTCCTTGTCTTATTCGGACTTGGGGGGAGGGGGCGCGTGGCCTGCCTTGCCCAGCCCCTCTCTCTCTCTCCACTAGGGCCCATCGAGGCCCATTAGTTCCTCGGGGGGTTCCAGTAACCCTCCGGCGCTCCGGTTTTATCCGAAACTTCTCCGGAACACTTCCAGTGTCCGAATATAGTCATCCAATATATCAATCTTTATGTCTCGAACATTTCAAGACTCCTCGTAATGTCCGTGGTCACATCCGTGACTCTGAACAATCTTCGGTACCACATATCACATAAACTCATAATACCAATCGTCATCGAATGGTAAGCGTGCGGACCCTACGGGTTCGAGAACTATGTAGACATGACCGAGACACGTCTCCGGTCAATGACTAATAGCGGAACCTGGATGCTCATATTGGTTCCTACATATTCTACGAAGATCTTTATCGGTCAAACCGCATAACAACATACGTTGTTCCCTTTGTCATCGGTATGTTACTTGCCCGAGATTCGATTGTTGGTATCTCAATACCTAGTTCAATCTCGTTACCGGCAAGTCTCTTTACTCGTTCCATAATACTTCATCCCGCAACTAACTCATTAGTCACAATGCTTGCAAGGCTTATAGTGATGAGTATTACCGAGAGGGCCCAGAGATACCTCTCTGAAACACGGAGTGACAAATCCTAATCTCGATCTATGCCAACCCAACAAACACCTTTGGAGACACCTGTAGAGCACCTTTATAATCACCGTTTTACGTTGTGGCGTTTGGTAGCACACAAAGTGTTCCTCCAGTATTCAAGAGTTGTGTAATCTCATAGTCCGAGGAACTTGTATAAGTCATGAAGAAAGCAGTAGCAATGAAACTAACACGATCATAATGCTAAGCTAACGGATGTGTCATGTCCATCACATCATTCTCCTAATGATGTGATCCCGTTCATCAAATTAAAACACATGCCTATGGTTAGGAAACATAACCATATTTGATTAACAAGCTAGTCAAGTAGAGGCATACTAGGGACTATATGTTTTGTCTATGTATTCACACATGTACTAAGTTTCCGGTTAATACAATTCTAGCATGAATAATAAAAATTTATCATGAATTAAGGAAATAAATAATAACTTTATTATTGCCTCTAGGGCATATTTCCTTCAGTCTCCCACTTGCACTAGAGTCAATAATCTAGATTACATAGTAATGATTCTAACACCCATGGAGCTTTGGTGCTGATCATGTTTTGCTCGTGGAAGATGCTTAGTCAATGGATCTGCAACATTCAGATCCGTGTGTATCTTGAAAATCTCTATGTCCCCTTCCGACACTTGATGACGGATGGAATTCAAGCGTCTCTTGATGTGCTTGGTTCTCATGTCAAATCTGGATTCCTTTGCCAAAGAATTTCATTGGACCCAAAAGATTTTCATTGGACCCAATGCAACAGGTATGACACCTAGATCGTATATGAACTCCTTCATCCAAACTCCTTCATTTGCTGCTTCCGAAGCAGCAATGTACTCCACTTCATACGTAGATCCCGCCACGACGCTCTGCTTGGAACCGCACCAACTGACAGCTCCTCCAATCAATAAAAATACGTACCTGGTTTGCGACTTAGAGTCATCTGAATCAGTGTCAAAGCTTGCATCGACGTAACTGTTTACAACAAGCTCTTTTTCACCTCCATAAACGAGAAACATATCCTTAGTCCTTTTCAGGTATTTTAGGATGTTCTTGACCGCTGTCTAGTGCTCCACTCCGAGATTACTTTGGTACCTCCCTTCTATGCTTATAGCAAGACATACACCAGGTCTAGTACACAGCATTGCATACATGATAGAACCTATGGCTGAAGCATAGGGAATGACTTTCATTTTCTCCCTATCTTCTGCGGTGGCCGGGCTTTGAGTCTGACTCAACTTCACACCTTGTAACACAGGCAAGAACCCTTTCTTTGACTGGTCCATTTTGAACTTCTTCAAAACTTTATCAAGGTACGTGCTTATTGAAAGTCCAATTAAGCGTCTTGATCTATCTTTATAGATCTTGATGCCCAATATGTAAGCAGCTTCTCCAAGGTATTTCATAGAAAAACTCTTATTCAGTATCCCTTTATGCTATCCAGAAATTCAATATCATTTCCAATCAATGATATGTCATCTACATATAAGATTAGAAATGCTATAGAGCTCCCACTCACTTTCTTATAAATACAGGCTTCTCCAAATGTCCGTATAAAACCATATGCTTTGATCACACTATCAAAGCGTCTATTCTGACTCCGAGAGGCTTGCACCAGTCCATAAATGGATCGCTGGAGCTTGCACACTTTTTAGCACCCTTTGGATCGACAAGACCTTTCAGTTGCATCATATACAACTCTTCTTACAGAAATCCATTCAGGAATGCAGTTTTGACATCCATTTGCCAAATTTCATAATCATAAAATGCAGCAATTGCTAACATGATTTGGGCAGACTTAAGCATCGCTACGGGTGAGAAAGTCTCATCGTAGTCAACTCCTTGAACTTGTCAAAAACCTTTCGCAACAAGTCGAGCTTTGTAAACGGTAACATTACCGTCTGCGTCGGTCTTCTTCTTAAAGATCCATTTATTTTCTATGGCTTGCCGATCATCGGGCAAGTTCACCAAAGTCCACACTTTGTTCTCATACATGGATCCCATCTCAGATTTCATGGCCTCAAGCTATTTCGCGGAATCTGGGCTCATCATCACTTCCTCATAGTTCGTAGGTTCATCATGGTCTAGTAACATGACTTCCAGAATAGGATTACCGTAACACTCTGGTGCGGATCTTACTCTGGAAGACATACAAGGTTTGCTAGTAACTTGATATGAAGCTTCATGATCATCATCATTAGCTTCCTCACCAATTGGTGTAGTAATCACTGGAACTGATTTCTGTGATGAACTACTTTCCAATAAGGGATAAGGTACAGTTATGCCATCAAGTTCTACTTTCCTCCCACTCACTTCTTTCGAGATAAACTCCTTCTCTAGAAAGGATCCATTCTTAGCAACAAAGATTTTGCCTTCGGATCTGTGATAGAAGTTGTACCCAACAGTTTCCTTTGGGTATCCTATGAAGATGCACTTCTCCGATTTGGGTTCGAGCTTATCAGGTTGAAGTTTTTTCACATAAGCATTGCAGCCCCAAACTTTAAGAAACGACAACTTTGGTTTCTTGCCAAACCATAGTTCATACGGCGTTGTCTCAATGGATTTTGATGGTGCCCTATTTAAAGTGAATGCATCCGTCTCTAAAGCATAACCCCAAAACGATAGCGGTAAATCAGTAAGAGACATCATAGATCGCACCATATCTAATAAAGTACGGTTACGACGTTCGGACACACCATTTCGCTGTGGTGTTCCTGGTGCCGTTAATTGTGAAACTATCCCATGTTGTTTCAAATGAAGACAAAACTCGTAACTCAAATATTCTCCTCCATGATCAGATCATAGAAAATTTATTTTCTTGTTGTGATGATTTTCCACTTCACTCTGAAATTCTTTGAACTTTTCAAATGTTTCAGACTTATGCTTCATTAAGTAGATATAACCATATCTGCTCAAATCATCTGTGAAGGAAAGAAAATAACAATACCCACCACGAGCATCAATACTCATTGGACCGCATACATCGGTATGTATTATTTCCAACAAGTCAGTAGCTCGTTCCATTGTTCCAGAGAACGGAGTTTTAGTCATCTTGCCCATAAGGCACGGTTCGCAAGCACCAAGTGATTCAATCAAGTGATTCCAAAAGTCCATCAGCATGGAGTTTCTTCATGCGTTTTACACTGATATGACCCAAACGGCAGTGCCACAAATAAGTTGCACTATCATTATTAAACTTCAATCTTTTGGCTTCAACACTATGAATATATGTATCACTACTATCGAGATTCAACAAAAATAGACCACTCAGCAGGGGTGCATGACCATAAAAGATATTACTCATATAAATAGAACAACAACTATTCTCTGATTTAAATGAATAACTGTCTCGCATTAAACAAGATCCAGATATAATGTTCATTCTCAACACTGGCACCAAATAACAATTATTCATGTCTAAAACTAATCCCGATGGTAGATGTAGAGGTAGCGTGCCGACCGCGCTCACTTGACTTTGGAACCATTTCCCACGCGCATCGTCACCTCGTCCTTAGCCAATCTTCGCTTAATCCGTAGCCCCTGTTTCGAGTTGCAGATATGAGAAACAGAACCAGTATCAAATACCCAGGCGTTACTGCGAGCATTAGTTAAGTACACATCAATAACATGTATATCAAATATACCTATCACTTTGCCATCCTTCTTATTGATACGTCTCCAAAGTATCTATAATTTTTGATTGTTCCATGTTATTATATTACCTGTTTTGGATGTTTTATGGGTTTACTAAACACTTTTATATCATTTTTGGGACTAACCTATTCACCGGAGGTCCAAACCAAATTGCTGTTTTTTGCCTGTTTCAGTGTGTTTCGCAGAAAAGGAATATCAAACGGAGTCCAAACGGAATGAAACCTTCGGGAGCGATCTTTTTGGAACAAACGCAATCCAGGAGACTTGGAGTGGACGTCAAGCAGCAAACGAGGAAGCCACGAGGCAGGAGGGCGCGCCCTAGGGGGGTGGGCGTGCTCCGCACCCTCATGGGCCCCTCATGGCTCCCGTGACCGACTTCCTTTGCCTATATATATCTACGTACCCCAAAAACATCCAGGAGCACCACGAAAAACTATTTCCACCACCGCAACCTTCTATACCCGTGAGATCCCATCTTGGAGCCTTTTCCGGCGCTCTGCCGGAGGGGGAATCGATCACAGAGGGCTTCTACATCAATGCCATAGCCTCTTCGATGAGTTGTGAGTAGTTTACCACAGACCTTCGGGTCCATAGTTATTAGCTAGATGGCTTCTTCTCTCTCTTTGATTCTCAATACAAAGTTCTCCTCGATCTCCTTGGAGATCTATTCGATGTAACTCTTTTTGCGGTGTGTTTGTCAAGATCCGATGAATTGTGGGTTTATGATCAAGTTTATCTATGAGAAATATTTTAATCTCCTCTGAATTCTTTTATGTATGATTGGTTATCTTTGCAAGTCTCTTCGAATTATCAGTTTGGTTTGGCCTACTAGATTGATCTTTCTTGCAATGGGAGAAGTGCTTAACTTTGGGTTCAATCTTGCGGTGTCCGTTCCCAGTGACAGCAGGGGCAGCAAGGCACGTATTGTATTGTTGCCATCGAGGATAAAAAGATGGGGTTTATATCATATTGCTTGAGTTTATCCTTCTACATCATGTCATCTTGCCTAATGTGTTACTCTGTTCTTATGAACTTAATACTCTAGATGCATGCTGGATAGCGGTCGATGTGTGGAGTAATAGTAGTAGATGCAGGCAGGAGTCGGTCTACTAATCTTGGACGTGATGCCAGAATACATGATCATGCCTAGATATTCTCACAATTATGCACTTTTCTATCAATTGCTCGACAGTAATTTGTTCACCCACCGCAATACTTATGCTATCTTGAGAGAAGCCACTAGTGAAACCTATGGCCCCCGGGTCTATTTCCCATCATATAAGTTTTCGATCTACTTTATTTTCCAATCTTTACTTTTCAATCTACACTATAAATATACCAAAAATATTTATCTTATCTTATTATCTCTAGCAGATCTCACTTTTGCAAGTTGCCGTGAAGGGATTGACAACCCCTTTATCGCGTTGGTTGCGAGGTTCTTGTTTGTTTGTGTAGGTACGAGGGACTTGGAGTGTAGTCTCCTACTGGATTTATACCTTGGTTCTCAAAACTGAGGGAAATACTTACGCTACTTCTGCATCACCCTTTCCTCTTAAAGGGAAAAACCAACACATGCTCAAGAGGTAGCAAGAAAGATTTCTGGCGCTGTTGCCGGGGAGATCTACGCACAAGTCAAGACATACCGAGTACCCATCACAAACTCTTAACCCTCGCATTACATTATTTGCCATTTGCCTCTCTTTTTCCTCTCCCCCACTTCACCCTAGCCATTTTATTCGCCCTCTCTTTTTCGTTCGCCTCTTTTTCGCTTGCCTTTTGTGTGCTTGTGTGTTGGATTGCTTGTCACGATGGCTCAAGATGATACTAAATTGTGTGACTTTTCCAATACCAATAATAATGATTTCCTTAGCACTCCGATTGCTCCTCTTAATGATGTCGAATCTTGTGAAATCAATGTTCCTTTGTTGAATCGTGTTATGAAAGATCAATTCTCCGGCCTTCCTAGTGAAGATGTCGCTACTCATCTAAACAACTTTGTTGATTTGTATGGTATGCAAAAGAAGAAAGACATGGATAATGATATTGTTAAATTGAAGTTATTTCCGTTTTCACTTAGAGATCGTGCTAAAACTTGGTTTTCTTCTTTGCCTAAAAATAGTATTGATTCATGGAATAAGTGCAAAGATGCTTTTATCTTTAAGTATTTTCCTCCCGCTAAGATCATCTCTCTTAGAAACGATATTATGATTTTTAAGCAACTTGATCATGAACATGTTGCACAAGCTTGGAAGAGGGTGAAATTAATGATCCACAATTGCCCTACACATGGTTTAAATTTATGGATGATCATTCAAAAAATTTATGCCGGATTGAATTTTGCTTCTAGAAATCTTTTAGGTTCGGCTGCGGGAGGCACTTTTATGGAAATCACTTTAGGAGAAGCTACTAAACTCCTAGATAATATTATGGCTAATTATTCTCAATGGCACACCTAAAGATCTACTAGTAAAAAGGTTCATGCGATAGAAGAGATTAATGTTTTGAGTGGAAAGATGGATGAACTTATGAAATTGTTTGTTACTAAGAGTGCTCCTATTGATCCAAATGATATGCTTTGTCTACTTTGATTGAGAATAATAATGAATCTATGGATGTGAATTTTGTTGGTAGGAATAATTTTGGTAACAATGCGTATAGAGGAAACTTTAATCCTAGGCCGTTTCCTAGTAATTCCTCTAACAATTATGAAAATTCCTACAACAACTCTTATGGAAATTTTAATAAGATGCCCTCTGATTTCGAGATTAGTGTTAAAGAATTTATGAATTTTCCAAAGAATTTCAATGCTTTGCTTGAAGAAAAATTGCTTAAAGTTGATGAATTGGGTAGGAACATGGATAGAATTTCTCTTGATGTTGATTGTTTGAAACTTAGATCTATTCCACCTAAGCATGATATCAATGAGTCTCTCAAAGCCATGAGAATTTCCATTGATGAGTGAAAAGAAAGAACCGCTTTGTAAGAGCGCGTTCTTCTAGTTTTCATGAAAACAATGATGAAGATATAAAAGTTATTGATGTGTCTCCTATTAAATATTTGTTTTGCAATATGAATCTTGATAATGATGGGACTGGAGATGAGTCAACTTTAGTTAAAAGGCATCCCAATGATTCAGAGTTTTTAGATCTTGATGCTAAATTTGGTAAAAGTGGGATTGGAGAGGTCAAAACTTTACATAGCAATGAATCCACTAACTTGGATCTCAAGGAATTTAATTATGATAATTGTTCTTTAATAGATTGTATTTCCTTGTTGCAATCCATGATGAATTTTCCTCATGCTTATAGTCAAAATAAAGCTTTTACTAAACATATCGTTGATGCTTTAATGCAATCTTATGAAGAAAAACTTGAATTAGAAGTTTCTATCCCTAGAAAACTTTATGATGAGTGGGGACCTACTATTAAGATTAAAATTAATGATCAGGAATTCTATGCTTTGTGTGATTTGGGTTCTAGTGTTTCCACGATTCCAAAAACTTTGTGTGATGTGTTAGGTTTCCGTGTATTTGATGACTGCTCTTTAAACTTGCACCTTACGGATTCCACTATTAAGAAACCTATGGGAAGGACTAATGATGTTCTTATTGTTGCAAATAGGAATTATGTGCCCGTAGATTTTTTTGTTCTTGATATAGATTGCAATCGTTCATGTCCTATTATTCTTGGTAGACCTTTACTTAGAACGATTGGTGCAATTATTGATATGAAGGAAGGAAATATTAGATTCCAATTTCCATTAAGGAAAGGCATGGAACACTTTCCTAGAAAGAAAATCAAATTTCCTTAGGAATCTATTATGAGAGCCACTTATGAATTGAATACTAAAGATGGTAATACTTAGATCTATTCTCGCTTTTATGCCTAGCTAGGGGCGTAAACGATGGCGCTTGTTGGGAGGCAACCCAATTGTATTTTTGTTTCTTGCTTTTTGTTCCTGTTTCATAATAAATAATTCATCTAGCCTCTGTTTAGATGTGGTTTATGTTTTAATTAGTGTTTGTGCCAAGTAGAACCTTTGGGAAGACTTGAGTGAAGTCTATATGATCTCGCTGTAAAAAACAGAAACTTTAGCGCTCACGACCAACAACATGCCAAAACTTATAAAAATTCCAGGCATTCCGTATGGGCCGGGTGCCTTCAGATCTCCTACAACATCAAGATCCTCCTTAACATCACTGCATGTAAACGGACGGATGAGTCCCGCATTCATTTCAGATGTCACTGATGGCTGAACATGGCGAACAAGATAATCAATATTATTACATACACCTGCATTATAAGTAAACAAACTTTTGTAATGATTAGCAATAAAAGGCCCTAACTCCTCTTCATTCTCCATTACACTCCCATTATCTTTCTCAAACTTTTTATCACATTCCCTCTTCTCCTCCCTGATGCAAAAGCTTGAAAGCATCCAGTATTTCGGTCCCCATATTTTAGCCAATTCACATGGTGCGCTGCCTCCAATACATGTCATGCTGGTCCTCCCACCTGCTTAGCTTATATTTCAGAAGAAGTTCCTGATCCACCTGCCTTTGGGACAACACACCACACCTACATGCCTTTAATTCCCTTCTCACCTTAATTCTTCCCTTTAATTCCCCTAAAACCTCTCTATCTCAAACCAACAGTCTAGCTCCCACCTTGCTCATGGCCTCCTTCACTTTACACCTAGTATCAACAAAAGCCTTGTTCCAGGCGTCTTCAACAATCCGCGCACAATCTTCCTCTTGCAACCATTTGGCCTGAATTCTAAACAGTGAGGGTTCAGATTTACTTTTAACATTAAGGTCATGTGCATTTAACTCAACAATAATTGGCCAATGATCCCAAAGGTGAAGGTTGCTGTTAATAACCTTATGAAGAGGAAACAAACACCTTCAATCCACATTCGCCACAACCCTATCTAGTCTCTCCCTCGTATAGCCACTTACATCCTGCCAATTATTTCGCCAAGTGAAAGGGTCTCCAGAAAATTAGTTTTGGGGTACCATGTAGCACTACTAGGGAAAACCTTATACACAGAATCTTAGCAGCAGCGCGGCACAAAAAGAAGCGCTACTGCTAATTAGCAGTAGCGCGGGTTTTTAACCCTCGCTACTACTAAGTTGATAGTAGTAGCACTGGTTTTTAACCCTCGCTACTACTAAGCGGTCTCTACCGTGCCCCGTGACACATGCCATAGTAGTAGCGAGGGGTATAAACCCGCGCTACTACTAAGTTGATAGTAGTAGCGCGGTTTTATACCCCTCGCTACTACTAAGTACGAGGTAGGTGAAGTCGCCATATCCTCGGCCGAATCCCCATCTCCTCCCCCAAATCCCTCCTCTCTTCCACCACTCTCTCCTCTCACTTTCCATACACTCTCACATGGACCTCTTGCCCATGCACCCATCCTCCTTCATGGCGCCGAAAGAGGCCGCCGCCTCGCGCCACCGGTGTCTAGGAGCTCGCCGGTCTTCCACCGACGTCTAGGAGGCCTCCGCCCCGCGCCACCACACCGGAGCACCTCGCCACCGGTGACTAGCTCCGCTGCTCCCTACATCACCTTCCTCTCTCCCCCGGTTTTCCTTTTCTCTCTCCCTCTGGTTTGACTCACCCTCCCATGTCCATGCCCGTGCAGGTCGTTGCCATGGATCACCCGGAGCTATCTGGCATTGTCGGGAAGAGGAGCCCCACGCCGCGGCCTGGCTCTGCCATAGAAATAGGCCCTCTCCAACAGCCACTGCTGGATCTGGTCTTCCGCTGTCCGTTCATGCCTCCGGCGACTCCAATCATCGCTAGATCTTACCATTGCTGCCATTGACAGCATGCACAGGATCGAGATTTTTTTTTGTTTTTGAAAGTAATAGCAGTAGCGTGGGGTATAAGACCCGCTACAGCTAATTAGCAGTAGCGTTCTTTGCAACACACGCTACAGCTAACCATGTATAGCAGTAGCGTGTGTCAACATGCACTACTGCTAAAAGTTAGTTGTGGCGCCGTATCAGTAGCGCGGACTCCCACGCTACTGATACACCCAAAACCCGCACTGCTGCTAGGCTTTTCCCTAGTAGTGTAGTAACAAGAGCGGGAAATGATTGTATGAATGAGAAGTGTGTGTAGTTATTCATAGGGAATTATCGATGGTAGAGAATTGCAAAGGCAGTGGGCACAAGGGTCTCGCGAAATCATCTAAGAGCGCTCTAGAATGTCTTGATCTGTCCAGGGACGACCAGGAACGAGTGGCTCTCCGGAAATAAGTCACTATGAGAACCTAGAGTTAGAGTTACTAAAAATCTTTAACCCGAATAGAAGATAGATCAAAATCCCAGAGTAAAGGAGAGGAATAAAATATCATATTCTCATCCATTTGCAATGTGGGCCGTAAGCCAGACAACAATGTTAGTAAAATAGTTTTTTGAAGACTAGACTCGAAAGGGGCTTCCTACAGGCAGTCGACTCTAATACCAACTTGTGACGCCCTCGAAATTAATCGGGCACTAAACATCCATGCAACATGCATGATCAAGATCAGTGGCTCATGGTATAATATTACAACACGGCTCTATGACTAAAAAAACAAACAAATAAACAACATATATTACAAGCTAGGGTCGTAAGACCCAAAATTACATCAAGAGTTAGGTTTGACTACAAACAATTACAAATGTGCCTTAAGAAGGCAAAAACAAATGACTCTAGGCCAAAACGGCAAGGCCTCCTGCCTTGGACCTCCGAACTACTCCTCAATGTCGAACGCCACATAGAATCATCCTCAAGATCCTCTGGTCCTGGTTTCCAACATTTGATCGCAATATCCGGGAAGTAGAAAAGAGGCAGCAAAGCAACTGTGAGTACTCATCCAAAGTACTCGCAAGACTTACATCAGAATTATACTAAAAAAGCATCAGTGTCAAAGGAATGGAGCTATATCTTTGGACTAAACTGCAGAAATGGTAGAATAGAAGGGGAAAAGACTATCATATCAAAGACTACATCTTCTTGCAGCCACCATCTTGTAGCAAAAGAAGAGAGGCAGATCATCTTGCGGCAAAGGAGGGAGTATGAGCGCATAGGATGGCAAGTTGCAATTAACACATCGATACAATACCCTAAGTTCCTTTCTTGACTCTCTACGAGAAAAGATCCGCGGGCATTCCATATTTATTGAGCAATGTATCTCCTGAAGTATCTGGTTCAATTTGTATAAGATCGGGATACAACTGTGAGCATCTGTTATTGTGGACACGACTATTTGAATAGATTACTTCCCAGGGTGCACCTATTTACCCATCACGCTCGATTAACTTTGGCCGGACACACTTTTTCGGGTTATGCCCGGCCTCGGCTGATCGACACACCATAGTCCTACCTAGGCTCCGCAGAGAGGTCCCCACTGGTCTACATCCTAAGCGCGAAGGGGTTGTTCGGCTCCTCACCCCTAAGCACTCCGGGTCGTTGCGAGGTTGACCGAGACCAAACAGAACTCTTCCAGGATCTGCTTGCCCGACCACTCTACAATGCTGAACTGGACGTCTGAGAAAGCTTTTGGGAGAATCATACTATGTCGAGTGCCCATAACTTATCCCATGTGGTGGCTAGTGCGAAAAGCCATAGGCCTACTCAGATCACATATCCAAACTTATTAGTTTGTTGGGATCTCGCGGTGACAATCGGTGATCCAATCTCCCTATCTTGCTGTCTTATGACAAGGGCCAGGCCATCCCTCTCTAGGGCGATCTCTGCTGGCCCGGTCGTGCCGCGTCATTATCTCGTGGGTACCCTCATGGTCAACTTGACTTCAATAACTCTCGCGGGTACCCCTTGTGTTGACCCGACTTCAACAAAGGACTAAAGTGAAGGTCAAGGTGTCCGTGTGTCCATAACATCAAGGGGAATATGAGGAATAACCCTTGATGGATTCCTACTCAATGTAACCGTCAAGGTGACCTTGGAGGAATCACCCTCGAAGGGTTCACACTTGAGGTGTTGCACGACAGAGTCATCATCGGGACTGGTGAATAAGGAATCACCCTCTGTAGTCCACGACGGATTGGCTACACTACAGAGAAATCATCAGGAGTGAGATGTGAGGTATCACCCTCATCGCTCGATAGTAGCTCTGCAGAGACGTACAACTAAGAGGGGTGTCGATGATGTGTCAGTCTCTGCACCTCGATCATATTGATCGAGTCATCCGGAAGCAAAGCATGGCAACACGGACAAGGGTGCGGGGCCACTGATGGTTCACTAAACGACCAATAGTAAGCATATAGGGTAACAGATAAAGTAACAACAGCATGTTACAAAAGCACGTAATGCATCAGAATAGGAGTTATCGAACAACAATAGCAAAATATAATGCAAGCATGAGAGAGGAAGAATGGGCGATATAGGAATGATCAAGGGTTTTTGCTTGCCAAGAAGCTCTGCTAAGAGGGGCTGGACGCAAGGACAATAGTCGTACTCGGGAGCAACGTCGGCCGCAAGGTCTACTAGAGAGAAGAGGGGGAAGAAACAGTAAATACAAAGCAAATAAATGCAGCACAATGCATGTCATGGCAATATGTGTTAGAGGTGACCTAATGCAGTGCTACGCGTTACACACGGAGCGAGGAAATATCTGGGAATATTTTTCCGGCTCAAGGCAATTATTGGACAGACAAACCGAAGGGGAACGTTCAATGTTTGCAGTGTTAGAGTTATGGGACAGGTATATGGAGGGCATAAACAGATTTGTCTGGTTTTTCTGAACATTTTTCATATATAAAACATTTTCATATGACTTATGATTGAATTTATACAACTTTTCAAAGTTTTAACGATATTCCGAAATTATAGGATTAATTATTAATTCAAAAATAAATAGTAAATCACCTTTTATACCCTGGATGACAGGTGGGGCCAGGGGGCCACTTGACCCACTCAATGATCCAGTTTGCAGTCAACAGAGTTGATTGTTGACCTGGTCAAGCTGATAAGTGGGGCCCAGGTGTCATACTCTATCGTTAGTCTAATTTAGTTAGTTAAATTAATTAGCTAGGTGGGGACCCACGGTCACTGACACAATTAGTTAATAGATTAATTATAGTTAGCAAAACAATTAATTTACGTGGTGGGGCCTAAATGTCAGTGTCTGAGGTTGGCCGAGTCAGCAAGTTGACTTAGTCAATGGAGTCAACGGGGCAACGGGACCCACTGGCAGTGACCCGAGGTGGGCTCTAGGGCCAGCCACGTCAGCGGCAACACCGGTGCAAGCTCCGGTGACCAAAAACCATGGCGGCGCACACATGCGGCCGTTGGGATTTGGCAACAGGGCACAGTGAGGGGCATGGCTAGGCGCGTTCGAACCGGCGCTCGATGATGCACCGATTGGTGGCGGAGGCGTAGCCAAGGCCGCACCGTAGCTACGACGGCGACCCCGTTAACGGCGGCCAGAGCTCGGGTTTGAGCACGGGCGCACTATGCGTGAGCATCGGCGGTAGCGGGCAGGCAGAGCGATGGGTGGTGAGCGCGAGCTCCAAGGAGCTCGGCCGCGTTGGGGGGCAGCGCAAAAGGACGCACGTGACGTGAGTAGCAGAGGTGGGGGAGAGGAGCAGGGGCTCACCAAGTGAGCTCACGGTGGCCCTTTGGCGGCTTGGGAGCAGCAGAGTCGCCGGATTTGATGGGGGATTGCCGGCGGCCAGAGGTTGAAGAAGACAGTCGATCCAGTCGAAGTGGCTTCAAGCTCCAATGGTTGGTAGTAGAGGGCGTGGAGGACAACGGCGGAGCTTGCGGGCACGGTCTCCCGGCGTGGGGAAGGCGATGGCTATGCAGGTAGTAAGGAGACGACGACGGCAGTGGCGTCCATGGCATGGGAGGACGACACGACACGGGAAGGAGAGCTAAAGGATCTTGCTCGTGTCCACGTTGTCCGCGGGAGTTCTTATCTACCCACGGTCGCATGTAGCGACGCGGGCAGCGAGATGGCTCGGCGGGGACGAGCCCTGGCTCGGTCGTGTTCGACAGGTGGAGGAGAGAGGACGGAGACAAGAGGGGAGGCAGGCTGGACCGGCTAGGCCGTCCACTATGGACTAGATCCCGGTGCACAACACATTTTTCTTTTTTCTTTTTCATTCTTTTACAGAAGCAGTTTTGCATTTTATTTAGCCAATAAATGATTTTTTTGCGGGTGCCAATAATGAATTTTGTAAAATATGAGACTTGGCCACATATCTACTTTGCATTATTGGGCACTACCACAAAACGTTTGGAAAATATTTGTAGCTGTTTTAATTTTGCATAAAGGGAAAACCCTTTAAATAGGCTGATTTGGTACTGTTTTAATTGTCAGAGCCCAATTAAGCAAATAAATGATGATGTTTTCCTTAACAGATAATTGTTATGGAAAAATGATGGACTATTTTGCAATCATGTTGGTGAAATTTTAAATTTCACTTGCATTTTGAATTAATTTCAGAGGTGGAGTTTGAAATGACATATGAACAGTTGGGCGGGCTAGACTAAAGAAGAGCAAAAAAAAAGTAGGCATTTGTGAATACTCGATACCTTTTCTTCTCACTGAATTTTCATCCTATATGTTAACAAGCAAGTTACTGGGAAGATACTAATGTCTACCTTATTACATCTTGTTTCAATAATCTTCTTACACTAAAATGCACTTAACAAAAAATGTTATGTGTTAGGTACGAACAACCAGGTGATTCACCAAGAAAAAATATATCTTTATCTTCTCTTTCCATATGAATTGATAGTGAAATGCATTACTTATGCTCAGTTCAATCAATGGGTAATAGAAATTCACTGCTCCGGAGATAATTAGACCTGGCGACATGGTGGTCAGGAGGTGAACATCGCCTGCGCTGCGTGAGATGCACGCGGCAGCGGCTAGTCCTGGCTGGCTGGAGGTCTCTGCTCGCTCGTGCTAGACCTTGGAGGCCTTGGATTGATTCATCGATCGTAACAATGCCTTCGTCTCCTGGCCTAGTGGGCTACGGATCATATAGGTATAAAAAAATGCATGAAAAACCTGGGCGGGCCATGGCCCGGTTTAGCCCCGACAAAGCTCCGCCCCTGCATATGAATCCGTAGTGATCAAGCGGTGCATAGCAAAGTGACTTAGCATAATCATGAGGGATTACTGTAGCTTGATTATTGGGGTGTTACATGCGGTTAGGTGGACAAGGCGACTACGATGGTGAAGGTGATAAGGACAGTGAGGTGCTATGTTGAAATAGATAACATGGACGTGTGGAAAGGTCTTGAGTCATGTTTATTGTATTAGGAGCATGCGAATTTTTTTCTCCCATTGCAGTGCATGGGCATGAATGCTATAGCTAGAAACCTGTCCTCATAACGTTTCTCTCCGGCGTATGTTTATAAATTGCATACATGTATAAACGGATTATGAAACCAACGTAACATGTGGAACATATGTGACCTATAAAAGATGATAAAGCAGCACGTGTAGGATTTTGTGACAAACTCCTCCTGAATATTCTAGATTTATTTATTATGTACTCCTAATTATAAACTATAAACTTTTACCAAGATATTTAGGAACCGTATGCTTTAGAGATATAGACCAAGGTATATCTAAGAATACACACAGTGACATATAAAACATGTTCCCAAAAAAGCATGAAAAATGTGCAATTTTGTGTTTCTTATTTCCTTACATTTATGGCAATTGAATTTACCTATCACTTTAAGACGCAATGTACTGAAATAAAAGGTATATAAATGTGAATTTCATTACAAATATATTTCACATGAGGAAATACAAAGAATGACATTCCAGCTCAAGAACAAAAAACACTCTTAATGATTTAATAGTTATTATAACCCAGCCTCACGACTAAAAAATAAGTACAAAATTTTGGTATAAATCTTTAATACACTTTGACGGGGGAGAATTGCCTATATGGAAATTAGCTGAGCAAAGGAGAATTGACTAGGGAGGTGCCTGGATGGAAGATTCGCTGACTTGCGGGCCAGTTTCTAGGTGGGCTCGTATGTTCCTAACCACCCGAACCATCATTAGTCACATGGTTAAATGAGACGGAGATGGCTGTCACCGTTCTGCTCCCCGTCCCTGTTCTCATCCCCACCCCCCACCAGCAGCCCTGACCCCGAGTTCCAACCGCGATCCGGATCCCCATCCCTGGTACACATCCGCTGCCGCCGCCGTCGCCGTGCCTCCCACCATGGCGGCAACAACTTTTCGCCAGCACCTGACTGAGCACGGCCTCCTTGGCATGCTCCACTGTTAGGCCGACACAAGAGAGCTCCTGCCATGGTTAAACAAAGCGGATGTCTACGCCGACCACCCCAACGTCTTCACTGCCCAAAGCAAGAAGGCCACCACCAGAGACGGCACCGTCAGCTGGCACTATCTCCACACCATGCGGCACATGGAGATTGCCTCTAGGAATAACTGCATAGCAGGTGGCAAGACTTGGCAAGGAGAACGGGCGAGGGAAGTATTGAAAATCAACAACATGGTCCACGACCAGATCGGGCGGAGAACATGTTGGAAATATATTCTAGAAGCAATAATAATGTTGTTATTATCATATTTCCTTGCTATAAATTTATTAACTGGAAACTCAAATACATGTGTGGATACATTGACAAACATTGTGTCCCTAGGGAGTATCTACTAGACTAGCTCATTGATTAAAGCTGGTTAATGTTAGACATGAGTTGGCATTTAATAACAAGATTACATCATTAGGAGAATGATGTGATGGACAGACCCAATCATATGCTTAGCATTTATCATGTCACCTAGTTTATTTGCTACATATTTCTCAATGTCAAGTGTATGTTCCTTAGACCATGAGATCATACAACTCCCTAATACTGGAAGAATGCTTTGTGGGTATCAAACGTCACCTCATAACTGGTTAATCATGAAGGTGCTCTTCAGGTATCACAGAAGGTACTAGTTGGGTTGCATAGATCAAGACTGAGATTTGTTTTTTTTTGACAGAAAGACTGTAAGGGAACCCCCCACAGTATAATTGGTGCAACGAATCCAAATTGCAAGTACTATGCCTTGAACCTGGGTGGGTGGGAAGGTATCAACCCCTTCCCACCACTAGGCTATGCCTTAGTCTGCTTAATGTGACGGAGCGACATCTCTATAAACTCACTTAATGTCTAAAAAAGGTCAAATGAACCGTGAAAATTCCTAAATTTCCACAGGACAGTTGTATTTGACCTAGTTAATGGTAGAAAAAAAAGCAAGGCCATATAGTAATCGCCGGTTCCTCATCAAACATACATTGTTCCCTCTCGGAACCACGAGTCTTCTAGTGAGATGCTCTTATTTGTGAGAAGTATATGTCAAAACTTTCTTTAAACATGCCAATTTTTTACCACCACATCTTGGGACCATGTCATGACATCAATCATGGTTTCATGTATTTCAGATCATTTTAGATTTTTTTTTGGAATTTAACAACCATGATTCTCAATGTTTGTGTCCATGCTGTGGCACCAATATGTTTGAAAAATCATTCCAATTTACAACACATGGTATGAACTTGCACATAAGGACACAAATATGATTTTTCAATCCATGGTGGTTTGCTGTTGCATAGACATGTAGTTCAAATTTGAATTACAACCATCATATGGCTAGAAACTCATTTAATATTTTAAAAATATCAAATGAATCCTGTAAATTCCCAAATTTTAACATGAAAGTTGTATTCTTGCTAGTTAACGGTAGAAAACAAATTCAAGGTCATAAAGGGCAGAGACCGTAAGTTCGTCATCAAACATGCATTCTTCCCTCTCGGAACCATGAGTCTTCTAGCGAGATGCTCTGATTTGTGAGAAATATGTGTCAAAACTTTCATGAAATATGTTAATTTTTTACCGCGACATCTTTGTGCCATGTCATGACATCAAGTACGGTCTCATGTATTCGAATCATTTTTGAACTTGTTGGAATTTAAAAACTATGGTTCTCAATGTTTGTGTCCAAGCCGTGACACCAATATGTTTGAAAAATCATCCAATTTACTGCACAGGACATAAACTTGCACACAAGTACACAAATATGATTTTCCAACCCATGGCGGTTTGTTACGGGCATTATATGGCTAGAAACACACTTAATGTCTTTAAAAGGTCGAATGAACCCTGAAAATTCCTAAATGTTAACATGACAGCTGTATCATGCTAGTTAACGATAAAAAACAAATTCAAGGCCATAAGAGACAGTAGCTGTCGGTTCGTCATCAGACATGCATTGTTCCCTCTCAGAACCATGAGTCTTCTTGTGAGATGCTCCGACTTGTGAGAGGTATGTGTCAAAACTTTCGTCAAATAGGGCAATTTTTTACCATGGAATATTGGTACCATGTCTTGACATAAAGCATGGTTTCATGTATTTTGGATCATTTTTGCATTTGTTGGAATTTAAAAATCATGGTTCTCAATGTTTGTGTCCAAGCCGTGACACCAATATGTTTGAAAATTCATTCGAATTTACTCCATAGGGCAAAAATTTGCACACAAGGTCACAAATGTGATTTTTCAACCGAGGATGGTTTACTTTTGCTTCTACACATATTTCAAATTTGAATTATGACCATTATATGGCTAGCAACTCGAAGGTCAAATGAATCCTGAAATTTTTCAAATTTAACACGACAGTTGTATTCGGGTATGTCAACGGTAGAAAAATGTTTCGTACAATTAAAACACTATCCGTTGCCACCATACCCATAATTAGTCTCTCAAAAGCTAATACAAAAATTCAACTACACCGCACATAGTTGCTTATATGAACCGTTTGTGATGAAAATTCATGGATTTATTTGTGGCTTCCTCCATAAGCTTCGTCGGCTTCGTCTAGCTGAAGTGTCATTCACCCTCGAAGCCCCGATCCCCATTCGCAAACCCCTTTTTGCAAAGGTTGACGCCATGGAGACGCTTCATGAGGGTCCGTACGGTCGCCTTGTCCTCCCCGAGCGGCTCTGCCTCTGCCTAGAGCATGGCCGCATCTGCCGATAGGGCATCTGTGGTAGCCGATAGGCCAGCTGCAACAGCTACTGCGACGAGGGCTGCAAATGCCGAGAACACTCGAGCAACCATCCGTGTCGTGAAGGTCGCCCTAGCCCGTGTCGAGGCCATCCATGCCCAGATCAAGCATGTCAATGCCAAGATATTCCAGGCCTCCTCAGAATCCAGCCTGCACCCCACGTCCAAGTGTTGGAAATATGCCCTAGCTAGAGGCAATAAAAAATTGGTTATTATCATATTTCCTTATTCATGATAAATGTTTATTATTCATGCTAGAATTATATTGACCGGAAACTTAAATACATGTGTGGATATATAAACAACACCGTGTCCATAGTAAGCCTCTACTAGACTAGCTAGCTTGTTAATCAAAGATGGTTAAGGTTTCCTAACCATTGACATGAGTTGTTATTTGATAACGGGACTACATCATTAGGAGAATGATGTGATGGATAGACTGAACCGTAAGCTTAGCATTAGATTGTATTACTTAGTTTATTTTCTACAGCTTTCTTCATGTCAAGTATATGCTCCTTCGGCCATGAGATCTTGTCACTCCCAAGTATCGGTGGAAGACTTTGTGTGCTATGAAACGTCACTTTGTAACTGGGTGATCATAAAGATGCTCTACATGTATCTCCGAAAGTATTTATTGGGTTGCATGGATCAAGACTGGAATTTGCCACTCTATGTGAAGGAGAGATATCTCTGGGCCCTCTTGGTGATACAACATCACAAGCAGCTTGCAAGCATGTCACTAATGAGTTTAGGCATGGGATATTGTATTATGGAACAAGTAAAGAGACTTTTGTCGGTAACATTGAACTAGGTATTGAGTTATCGATGATCGAATCTTGGGCACGTAACATATCGCCAGACAAAGGGAATTGCATATAGGTTAACTGAATCCCCGATATTGTGGTTCAACTGATAAAGATCTTTGTGCAAAATGTAGGAATCAATATGGGCATCTAGGTCCCGTGATTGGTCATTGACCGGAGAGGTGTGGTCATGTCTACATGATCCCCAAACCTGTAGGGTCGGACCCTTAACGTTATGTAGCACTAGGGATGCTAAGATATTAATAGTGGAAGGTCTGAAAGAAGTTTGGAGTCCTGTATGGGATCCAGGATATCATGAGGAGCTAAAGAATAGTCCAGAGGTAAAGATTTATATAAGGGAAGTCATATTCAGGATTCCGGAAAAGTTCAGGAATTTTAAGTAGAGTACCGAAAATGTTCTAGAATTATTCGGGGTTCCATCGTGTGGCCCAACGACCCGGAAAGGGCCCACATGGACCGAGGGGTGGGGCTACAGCCTACATGGGCTGGCCGCACCATTCTCCAAGGCACATGTCATTTAAATCTAGAGATAAGGTCTTATCTCTAAATTTAAAGGGTTTAATCTAAAGATAAGATTTTATCTCCAAGTTTAAAGGGATTTCTCCCTTGTGGCCAGCCCTAGGAGGGTTTTGGATGCCTTTCCCTACCCCTAGCCTATATAAAGATGTGAGAGGCGCATGGGGCAACCACCCCCTTCATCCTTGCTCATTGCCTCTCTCAACTCCTCCGACATTTCTCTGGTACGCGCTTGGCGAAGCCCTGTCGAAATTCCACTGCCATCACCACCACCTCGCCATTGGGCTGGTCCAGATCTCATCTACCTCCTCTCCCTCACTTGCTGGATCAAGAGGGAGAGGGTGCCATCGATCTAAATGTATGCTAATCTTGAAGAAGGCGTCGCCCATTCGGCACTAGATCGGATTGGATCCTGCTTGGATCGTGAAGAGTACGACTACATCAACCGCGTTACATACGCTAACACTTTCGGTCTACAAGGTTACATAGACACACTCCCCTCTCGTTGTTATGCATCTCCTAGATTAGATCATCGGTATTCCATAGGAATTTTGTTGATTTTCATGCAACGTTACCCTTCATTGACATCATGAGGTAGGTCTATGCGTAGATGTATATGCACGAGTAGAACACAAAGATGTTGTGGGCGTTGATGTTCAGATTGCTTACATCCCTTGTCTTATTTGGATTTGGCGGTATTATGGGATGAAGCGGCTCGGACCAATCTCACTTGTCTTCGCACAAGGATTTGGCAGTATTATGGGATGAAGCGGCTCAGACCAATCTCACTTGTCTTCACACAAGAGACTGGTTCCACTGACTAACATGCAACTTGTGTTGCGTAAAAGTGGCAGGCAGGTGTCTGTCTCCCACCTTAGTTGAATCTGCTTTGATAACGGCGGTCCTTGTAGAAGGTTAAAGGGAAATTTGTTTACCACCATTGTGGCTTTGCATAGATAAGAACGGTTCTTATAGTCTTCCCTAATAGCCACGCAAAGATTGCAACAACAATTAGAGGACGACTAAATTGTTTTTGTGGGACGTGTTGTGAGGTGGTATGGCCAAAATGTGATGTGATATATGTTGAGGTATGAGATGATCATGTTTTGTAGTAGGTTTACGACTTGCATGTAGATGAGTACGGGAACCGGCAAGAGCCATAGGGTTATCTTTAATTTATTGTAAGACCTGCATGTGAATCATTAAACGCCATGTAATTGCTTTACTTTATTGCTACGAGTTAGCAATAGTTGTAGAAGCAATAGTTGGTGGAGATAACCACATGACGGCACCATGATGGAGATCATGGTGTCATTGCCGCTGACGATGGAGATCATGCCGGTGCATTGGACATGGAGATCAAAAGAACAAGATTATAATGGCCATATCATGTCACATATTGATTGCTTGTGATGTCTATCTTTTATGCATCTTATTTTGCTTAGGATGACGATAACACTACTGCAGGAATGCCTAGCAGTGGCGGGGGCAAAAAAGCTAGCAGTGGTTGGGAAGCCTCCCAGGGGCGCCCGCCACTGCTAGTACCACATCAGTGATGGGCGCACGCCCGCCACTAGTAGAGCATTTCCAGTGGCGGGCATCTCCACTCGCCCGCCATAGCTAGATGTTGTAGTTGTGGTGTGATACGTGTCCAACGTATCTATAATTTTTTATTGTTCCATGCTATTATATTATCTGTTTTGGATGTTTAATGGGCATTAATGTGCTATTTTATATTATTTTTTGGACTAACCTATTAATCAAGGGCCCAATGCCAGTTTCTGTTTTTTTCCTTATTTTAGAGTTTTGCAGAAAAGGAATACCAAACGGAGTCCAAACGGAATGAAACCTTCCCAATGATCTTTCTTGGACCGAAAGCAAACCAAAACACTTGGAGATGAAGTCGGAGACGCAACGATGAAGCCACGAGGCAGGAGGGAACACCCAAGGGGTAGGGCGTGCCCCCCACCCTCGTGGCTCCCCTGACCTAGTTCCTTCACCTATATATACTCTTATACCCTGAAAACATCGAGGGGAGCCACGAAACCACCTTTCCACCGCCGCAACCTTCTGTACTCGTGAGATCCCATCTAGGTACCTTTTCCGGCGTCCTGCCGGAGGGGGATTTGATCACGGAGGGCTTCTACATCAACACTATTACCTCTCTGAATGAAGCCTGAGTAGTTTACCACAGACCTTCGGGTCCATAGTTATTAGTTAGATGGCTTCTTCTCTCTCTTTGATTCTCAATACCAAGTTCTCCTTGATGTTCTTGGAGATCTATTCGATGTAATATTCTTTCGCGGTGTGTTTGCCGTGATCCGATGAATTGTGGATTTATGAACGGATTATCTATGAATATTATTTGGTTCTTCTCTGAATTCTTATATGCATGATTTGATATCTTTGCAAGTCTCTTCGAATTATCAGTTGAGTTTGGACTACTAGATTGATCTTTCTTGCCAAGGAGAAGTGCTTAGCTTTGGGTTCAATATTGCGGTGTCCTTTCCCAATGACAGTAGGGGAAGCAAGGCACGTATTTTATTGTTGCCATCGAGGATAACAAGATGGGGTTTTCATCATATTGCTTGAGTTACCTCTACATCATGTCATCTTACTTAATGCGTTACTCTGTTCTTTATGAACTTAATATCTAGATGCATGCTGGATAGCGGTCGATGTGTGGAGTAATAGTAGTAGATGCAGGCAGGAGTCGGTCTACTTGACATGGACGTGATGCCTATGTTCATGAGCATTGCCTTAGATATCGTCTTAACTATGCGCTTTTCTATCAATTGCTCACCAGTAATTTGTTCACCCACCTGTAATATTTGCTATCTTGAGAGAAGCCACTAGTGAAACCTATGGCCCCTGGGTCTCTTTTCCATTATATTGAATGTCGTTTACATCTTGCTAGTTTCCGATCTACTATTTTGCAATCTTTACTTTCCAATCTATAAATGAAAAATACCAAAAATATTTACTTTACCATTTATGTATCTCTATCAGATCTCACTTTTGGAAGTGACCGTGAAGGGATTGACAACCTCTTTATCGTGTTGGGTGCAAGTTGTTGATTTTTTGTGCAGGTATTCGCTGACTTGTGCGTTGTCTCCTACTGGATTGATACCTTGGTTCTTAAAGCTGAGGGAAATACTTATGCTACTTTGCTGCATCACCCTTTCCTCTTCAAGGGAAAACCAATGCAAGCTCAAGAGGTAGCAAGAAGGATTTCTGGCGCCGTTGCCGGGGAGATCTATGTCAAGTCAAGCCATACCAAGTACCCATCATAAACTCTTCTCCCTTGCATTACATTATTTCCCATTCGCCTCTTGTTTTCCTCTCCCCTACTTCTAAAACAAAATTTGAAAACTTTTGCCTTTTCTTCACCCCTCTTCCATTCGTCTCTTTTCGCTTGCTTCTTGTGTGCTTGTGTGTTGAGTTGATTGCTTTGTCATGATGGCCCAGGATAATATTAAATTGTGTGACTTTTCCAACACCAACAACAATGATTTTATTAGCACTCTGATTTCTCCTACTACTAATGTTGAATCTTGTGAAATCAATGCCGCTTTGTTGAATCTTGTTATGAAATATCAATTCTCTGGCCTTCCTAGTGAAGATGTCGCATCCCATCTAAACAATTTCATTGATTTGTGCGATATGCAAAATAAGAAAGATGTGGATAATGATATTGTCAAACTGAAGCTATTTCCATTTTTTCTTAGAGATCGTGCTAAAACTTGGTTCTCATCTTTGCCTAAAAATAGTATTGATTCATGGAATAAGTATAAATGTGCTTTTATATCTAAGTATTTTCCTCCCACTAAGATCATCTCCCTTAGGAACGATATTATGAATTTTAAGCAACTTGATCATGAGCATGTTGCACAATCTTGGGAGAGGATGAAATTAATGATATGTAATTGCCCCACACATGGATTGAATTTGTTCATGATTATACAAAAAAATTATGCCGGATTGAATTTTGCTTCTAGAAATTGCTTTTAGATTCGGCAGCGGGAGGCACTTTTATGGAAATTACTTTAGGAGAGGCTACTAAGCTCCTAGATAATATTATGGTTAATTATTCTCAATGGCACACCAAAAGATCCACTAGAAAAAAGGTTCATGCGATTGAAGAGATTAATGTTTTTAGCGGAAAGATGGATGAACTTATGAAATTATTTTCTAATAAAAGTGTTCCTTTTGATCCTAATGATATGCCTTTGTCCACTTGGATTGAGAATAATAATCAATCTATGGATGTGAGTTTTGTTGGTAGGAACAATTTTGGTAGCAACCCGTATAGTGGCAATTTTAATCCTAGGCCATTTCCTAGTAATTCCCCTAATAATTATAGTAATTCCTACAACAACTCTTATCAAAATTTTAATAATATGCCCTCTAATTTTGAGAATAGTGTTAAAGAATTTATGAGTTCGCAAAAGAATTTCAATAGTTTGATTGAAGAAAAATTGCTTAAGATTGATGAGTTGGCTAGGAACATGGATAGAATTTCTCTTGATGTTGATTATTTGAAACTTAGATCTATCCCAGCTAAGAATTATATCAATGATTCTCTCAAAGCCATGAGAATTTCCATCGATGAGTGCAAAGATAGAACCGCTAAGATGCGTGCAAAAAAGATTGGTTTGTAAAAGCGTGTTCATCTAGTTTTCATGATAATAATGATGAAGATCTAAAAGTGATGGATGTGCCTCCTATTAAATCTTTTTTAACAATATGGATCTTGATAAAGATGGGACTGGAGATGAGTCAACTTTAATTAAAAGGCGTCCCAATGATTTGGAGTTTTTACATCTAGATGCAAAAATTGATAAAAGTGGGCTTGAAGAGGTCAAGACTTTAAGTAGCAATGAACCCACTATTTTGGATTTTAAGGAATTTAATTATGATAATTCTTCTATAATAGATTGTATTTCCTTGTTGCAATCCGTGTTAAATTCTCATCATGCTTATAATCAAAACGAAGCTTTTACTGAACATATCGTTGATGCTATGATGCAATCTTCTGAAGAAAAGCTTGAACTAGAAGTTTCTATCCCTAGAAAACTCTATGATGAGTGGGATCCTACTATTAAGATTAAGATTAAAGATTATGAATGCTATGCTTTGTATGATTTGGGTTCTAGTGTTTCCACGATTCCAAAAACCTTGTGTGATGTGCTAGGTTTCCGTGAATTTGATGATTGTTGTTTAAATTTGCATCTTGCGGATTCCACAATTAAGAAACCTATGGGAAGGATTAATGATGTTCTTATTGTTGCAAATAGGAATTATGTTCCCATAGATTTCATTGTTCTTGATATAGATTGCAATTCTACATGTCCTATTATTCTTGGTAGACATTTCCTTAGAAAGATTGGAGCAATTATTGATATGAAAGAAGGAAACATTAGATTCCAATTCCCATTAAGGAAAGGCATGTAATACTTTCCTAGGAAGAAAATTAAATTTCCATATGAATCTATTATGAGAGCCACTTATGGATTGCATACCAAAGATTGCAATACCTAGATCTATTCATGTTTTTATGCCTAGCTAGGGGCGTTAAACGATAGCGCTTGTTGGGAGGCAACCCAATTTTATTTTTTTTCTTTGATTTTTGCTCCTCTTTAGTAATAAATAATATATCTAGCCTGTAGTTAGATTTGGTTTTATGTTTTAGTTAGTGTTTGTGCCAAGTAGAACCTTTAGGATAGCTTACGGTGATAGTTTTGTTGATCCTGCTGAAAATCAGAAACTTTTGCGCTTAGGAAATTAGTTTTGAAAATTCACAAAAACGTGATTTTGATCTGATTATTTTTGCTCTAGATTGTTACAAAAATTTCTCAGGTTTTCCTAATTTGGTAGGATTTTTGGAGTTACATAAGTATTCAAGAGTTATAGATTACTACAGACTGTCCTGTTTTGACAGATTCTGTTTTTCGCGTGTTGTTAGCTTATTTTGATGAATCTATGAGTAGTATCGGGGGGTATGAACCATAGAGAAGTTGTAATACATTATATATCACACCAATGTAAATAAAGAATGAGTTCACAACAGCACCTTAAAGTGGTGATTTATTTTCTTATACTAACAGAGGTCATGAGATTTTCTGTCGAGGTTTGTGTTGTGAAGCTTTCAAGTTTTCGGTAAGGATTTGATGGACTATGGAATAAGGAGTGGAAAGAGCCTAATGTTCGGGATTCCCAAGGCAATCCATGTCGGGGAACATAGTAATTTCAAAAAAAAATCCTACGCACACGCAAGATCATGGTGATGCATAGCAACAAGAGGGGAGAGTGTTGTCCACGTACCCTCGTAGACCGAAAGCGGAAGCGTTAGAACAACGCGGTTGATGTAGTCGTATGTATTCACGGCCCGACCGATCAAGCACTGAAACTACGGCACCTCCGAGTTCTAGCACACGTTCAGCTCGATGACGTCCCTCGAACTCCGATCTAGCCGACTGTCGAGGGAGAGTTCCGTCAGCACGACGGCGTGGTGACGATCTGGATGTTCTACCGACGCAGGGCTTCGCCTAAGCACCACTATGATATTATCGAGGTGGATTATGGTGGAGAGGGGCACCGCACACGGCTAAGAGATCCAAGGTATCAATTGTTGCTTTGTCTAGAGGTGCCCCCCTGCCCCCGTATATAAAGGAGCAAGGGGGAGGGGGCGGCCGGCCTAGGAGGGGGCGCGCCATGGGAAGTCCTACTCCCACCGGGAGTAGGATTCCCCCCTTCCAAGTAGTAGGAGTAGGAGTCAAGGAAAGGGGGAAGAGAAGAGAAGGAAGGAGGGGTCGCAGCCCCTCCCCCTAGTCCAATTCGGACTAGGCCTTGGGGGGGGGGGGCGCCCAGCCTCTCCTCTCTCTTTCCCCTAAAGCCCAATAAGGCCCATATACTCCCCGGCGAATTCCCGTAACTCTTCGGTACTCCAAAAAATACCCGAATCACTCGGAACCTTTCCGAACTCCGAATATAGTCGTCCAATATATCGATCTCTACGTCTCAGACATTTCGAAACTCCTCGTCATGTCCCCATCTCGTTCGGGACTCCGAACTCCTTAGGTACATCAAAACTCATAAACTCATAATTTAACTGTCATCGAAACCTTAAGCGTGCGGACCCTACGGGTTCGAGAACAATGTAGACATGACCGAGACACGTCTCCGGTCAATAACCAATAGCGGAACCTAGATGCTCATATTGGTTCCCACATATTCTACGAAGATCTTTATCGGTCAGACCGCATAACAATATATGTTGTTCCATTTGTCACCGGTATGTTACTTGCCTGAGATTCGATCGTCGGTATCTCAATACCTAGTTCAATCTCGTTACCGGCAAGTCTCTTTACTCGTTCTGTAATACATCATCTCGCAACTAACTCATTACTTGCAGTGCTTGCAAGGCTTAAGTGATGTGCATTACCGAGAGGGCCCAGAGATACCTCTCCGACAATCGGAGTGACAAATCCTAATCTCGAAATACGCCAACCCAACAAGTACCTTTGGAGACACCTGTAGAGCACCTTTATAATCACCCAGTTACGTTGTGACGTTTGGTAGCACACAAAGTGTTCCTCCGGTAAACGGGAGTTGCATAATCTCATAGTCATAGGAACATGTATAAGTCATGAAGAAAGCAATAGCAATATACTAAACGATCGGGTGCTATGCTAACGGAATGGGTCAAGTCAATCACATCATTCTCCTAATGATGTGATCTCGTTAATCAAATGACAACTCTTTGTCCATGGCTAGGAAACATAACCATCTTTGATTAATGAGCTAGTCAAGTAGAGGCATACTAGTGACACTCAGTTTGTCTATGTATTCACACATGTATTATGTTTCCGGTTAATACAATTCTAGCATGAATAATAAACATTTATCATGAAATAAGGAAATAAATAATAACTTTATTATTGCCTCTAGGGCATATTTCCTTCAGTCTCCCACTTGCACTAGAGTCAATAATCTAGTTCACATCACCATGTGATTTAACACTAATATTCACATCTGCATGTGATTAACACCCATAGTTCACATCGTCATGTGATCAACACCCAAAGGGTTTACTAGAGTCAATAATCTAGTTCACATCGCTATGTGATTAACACCCAAAGAGTACTAAGGTATGATCATGTTTTTGCTCGTGAGAGAAGTTTAGTCAACGGGTCTGTCACATTCAGAGCCGTATGTATTTTGCAAATATTCTATGTCTACAATGCTCTGCACGGAGCTACTCTAGCTAATTGCTCCCACTTTTAATATGTATCCAGATTGAGACTTAGAGTCATCTGGATCGGTGTAAAAGCTTGCATCGATGTAACTCTTTACGACGAACTCTTTTATCACCTCCATAATCGAGAAACATCTCCTTAGTCCTTACTAAGGATATTCTTGACCGCTGTCCATTGATCTACTCCTAGATCACTATTGCACTCCCTTGCCAATACTTAGTGGTAGGGTATGCAACAGATCTGGTACACAGCATGGCATACTTTATAGAACCTATGGCTGAGGCATAGGGAATGACTTTCATTCTCTTTCTATCTTCTGCCGTGGTCGGGCTTTGAGTCTTACTCAATTTCACACCTTGTAACACAGGCAAGAACTCTTTCTTTGACTGTTCCATTTTGAACTACTTCAAAATCTTGTCAAGGTATGTATTCATTGAAAAACTTATCAGGCGTCTTGATCTATCTCTATAGATCTTGATGCTCAATATGTAAGCAGCTTCACTGAGGTCTTTCTTTGAAAAACTCCTTTCAAACACTCCTTTATGCTTTGCAGAATAATTCTACATTATTTCCGATCAACAATATGTCATTCACATATACTTATCAGAAATGCTGTAGTGCTCCCACTCACTTTCTTGTAAATACAGGCTTCACCGCAAGTCTGTATTAAAACTATATGCTTTGATCAACTTATCAAAGCGTATATTCCAACTCCGAGATGCTTGCACCAGTCCATAGATGGATCGCTGGAGCTTGCATATTTTGTTAGTACCTTTAGGATTGACAAAACCTTATGGTTGTATCATATACAACTCTTCTTTAATAAATCCATTAAGGAATGCAGTTTTATTTATCCATTTGTCAGATTTCATAAAATGCGGCAATTTGCTAACATGATTCGGACAGACTTTTAAGCATCGATATGAGTGAGAAAATCTCATTGTATTCAATACCTTGAACTTGTCGAAAACCTTTTGCGACAATTCGAGCTTTGTAGATAGTAACACTACTATCAACGTCCGTCTTCCTCTTGAAGATCCATTTATTTTCTATGGATTGCCGATCATCGGGCAAGTCCACCAAAGTCCACACTTTGTTCTCATACATGGATCCTATCTCAGATTTCATGGCCTCCAGCCATTTCGCGGAATCTGGGCTCATCATCGCTTCCTCATAGTTCGTAGGTTCATCATGGTCTAGTAACATGACTTCCAGAACAGGATTACCGTACCACTCTGGTGCGGACCGTACTCTGGAAGACCTACGAGGTTCTGTAATAACTTGATCTGAAGTTTCATGATCATCATCATTAGCTTCCTCACTAATTGGTGTAGGAATCACTGGAACTGATTTCAGCGATGAACTATTTTCCAATTCAGGAGAAGGTACTATTACCTTATCAAGTTCTACTTTTCTCCCACTCACTTCTTTCGAGAGAAACTCCTTCTCTAGAAAGGATCCATCTTAGCAACGAATATCTTGCTTTCGGATCTGTGATAGAAGGTGTACCCAATAGTTTCCTTTGGGTATTCTATGAAGACGCACTTCTCCGATTTGGGTTCGAGCTTATCTGGTTGAAACTTTTTCACATAAGCATAGCAGTCCCAAACTTTAAGAAACGACAACTTTGGTTTCTTGCCAAACCACAGTTCATAAGGCGGCGTCTCAAATGGATTTTGATGGTGCCCTATTTAAAGTGAATGCAACTGTCTCTAATGCATAACCCCAAAACGATAGTGGTAAATCGGTAAGATACATCATAGATCGCACCATATCCAATAAAGTGCGGTTATGACGTTCGGACACACCATTACGTTGTGGTGTTCCATGTGGCGTGAGCTGCGAAACTATTCCACATTGTTTTATATGAAGGCCAAACTCGTAACTCAAATATTCTCGTCCACGATCAGATCGTAGAAACTTTATTTTCTTGTTATGATGATTCTCCACTTCACTCTGAAATTCTTTGAACTTTTCAAATGTTTCAAACTTGTGTTTCATTAAGTAGATATACCCATATCTACTCAAATCATCTATGAAGGTCAGAAAATAATGATACTTGCCACAAGCATCAACACTCATTGGATCGCATACATCATTATGTATTATTTCCAACAAATCTATTGCTCGCTCCATTGTTCCGGAGAACGGAGTCTTAGTTATCTTGCCCATGAGGCATGGTTCGCAAGCATCAAGTGATTCATAATCAAGTGATTCCAAAAGCCCATCAACATGGAGTTTCTTCATGCGCTTTACACCAATATGACCTAAACGGCAGTGCCACAAATAAGTTGCACTATCATTATTAACTTTACATCTTTTGGCTTCAATATTATGAATATGTGTATCACACGATGGAGATCCAACAAACCATTTTCATTGGGTGTATGACCATAGAAGGTTTTATTCATGTAAATAGAACAACAATTATTCTCTAACTTACATGAATAACCGTATTGCAATAAACATGATCAAATCACATTCATGCTCAACGCAAACACCAAATAACACTTATTTAGGTTCAACACTAATCCCGAAAGTATAGGGAGTGTGCGATGATGATCATATCAATCTTGGAACTACTTCCAACACACATCGTCACCTCACCCTCAACTAGTTTCTGTTTATTCTGCAACTCCCGTTTCGAGTTACTACTCTTAGCAACTGAACCAGTATCAAATACCAAGGGGTTGCTATAAACACTAGTAAAGTACACATCAATAACATGTATATCAAATATACCTATGTTCACTTTGCCATCCTTCTTATCCGCCAAATACTTGGGGTAGTTCCACTTCCAGTGACCAGTCCCTTTGCAGTAGAATCACTTAGTCTTAGGCTTAGGTCCAGACTTGGGCTTCTTCACTTGAGCAGCAACTTGCTTGCTGTTCTTCTTGAAGTTCCCCTTCTTCCCTTTGCCCTTTTTCTTGAAACTAGTGATCTTGTCCACCATCAACACTTTGATGTTTTTCTTTGATTTCTACCTTCGCCGATTTTTGCATCGCGAAGAGCTTGGGAATTGTTTTCATCATCCCTTGCATATTATAGTTCATCACGAAGTTCTACTAACTTGGTGGTGGTGACTAGACAATTCTGTCAATCACTATCTTATCTGGGAGATTAACTCCCACTTGATTCAAGCGATTGTAGTACCCAGACAATCTGAGCACATGCTCACTAGTTGAGTGATTCTCCTCCATCTTTTAGCTATAGAACTGGCTGGAGACTTCATATCTCTCAACTCAGGTATTTGCTTGAAATATTAACTTCAACGATCCTGGAACATCTCATATGGTCCATGATGTTCAAAACATCTTTGAAGTCCCTATTCTAAGCCATAAAGCATGGTGCACAAAACTATCAAGTAGTCATCATATTGAGCTAGCCAAATGTTCATAACGTCCGCATCTGCTCCTGCAATAGGTCTGTCACCTAGCGGTGCATCAAGGACATAATACTTCTATGCAGCAATGAGGATAAACCTCAGATCATGGACCAAGTATGCATCATTGCTACTAACATCTTTCAACTTAGTTTTCTCTAGGAACACATATAAAAACATAGGGAAGCAACAACGTGAGCTATTGATCTACAACATAATTTGCAAAATACTACCAGGACTAAGTTCATGATAAATTAATGTTCAATTAATCATATTACTTAAGAACTCCCACTTAGAAAGACATCTCTCTAATCCTCTAAGTGATCACGTGATCCAAATCAACTAAACCATAACCGATCATCACGTGAAATGGAGTAGTTTTCAATGGTGAACATCACTATGTTGATCATATCTACTATATGATTCACGCTCGACCTTTCGGTCTCAGTGTTCCGAGGCCATATCTGCATATGCTAGGCTCGTCAAGTTTAACCTGAGTATTCTGCGTGTGCAAAACTGGCTTGCACCCGTTGTAGATGGACGTAGAGCTTATCACACCCGATCATCACGTGGTGTCTGGGCACGACGAACTTTGGCAACGGTGCATACTCAGGGAGAACACTTTTATCTTGAAATTTAGTGAGAGATCATCTTATAATGCTACCGTCAATCAAAGCAAGATAAGATGCATAAAAGATAAACATCACATGCAATCAATATAAGTGATATGATATGGCCATCATCATCTTGTGCTTGTGATCTCCATCTCCGAAGCACCTCCATGATCACCATCATCACCGGCGCGACACCTTGATCTCCATTGTAGCATCGTTGTCGTTTACGCCGTCTATTGCTTCTATGACTATCGCTACTGCTTAGTGATAAAGTAAAGCAATTACAGGGCGTTTGCATTTCATACAATAAAGCGACAACCATATGGCTCCTGCCAGTTGCCGATAACTTCGGTTACAAAACATGATCATCTCATACAATAAAATATAGCATCACGTCTTGACCATATCACATCACAACATGCCCTGCAAAAACAAGTTAGACGTCCTCTACTTTGTTGTTGCAAGTTTTACGTGGCTGCTACGGGCTTAGCAAGAACCGTACTTACCTACGCATCAAAACCACAACGATAGTTTGTCAAGTTGGTGTTGTTTTAACCTTCGCAAGGACCGGGCGTAGCCACACTCGGTTCAACTAAAGTTGGAGAAACTGGCATCCGCCAGCCACCTGTGTGCAAAGCACGTCGGTAGAACCACTCTCGCGTAAGCGTACGCGTAATGTCGGTCCGGGCCGCTTCATCCAACAATATCGCCGAACCAAAGTATGACATGCTGGTAAGCAGTATGACTTATATCGCCCACAACTCACTTGTGTTCTAGTCGTGCATATGACATCAACGCATAAAACCTAGGCTCGGATGCCACTGTTGGGGAACGTAGTAATTTCAAAAAAAATCCTACGCACACGCAAGATCATGGTGATGCATAGCAACAAGAGGGGAGAGTGTTGTCCACGTACCCTCGTAGACCGAAAGCGGAAGCGTTAGAACAACGCGGTTGATGTAGTTGTATGTCTTCACGGCCCGACCGATCAAGCACCGAAACTACGGCACCTCCGAGTTCTAGCACACGTTCAGCTCGATGACGTCCCTCGAACTCTGATCCAGCCGAGTGTCGAGGGAGAGTTCCGTCAGCATGACGGCGTGGTGACGATCTTGATGTTCTACCGACGCAGGGCTTCGCCTAAGCACCACTACGATATTATCGAGGTGGATTACGGTGGAGGGGGGCACCGCACACGGCTAAGAGATCCAAGAGATCAATTGTTGTTTTGTCTAGAGGTGCCCCCTTGCCCCCGTATATCAAGGAGCAAGGGGGAGGGGGCGGCCGGCCTAGGAGGGGGCGCGCCATGGGGAGTCCTACTCCCACCGGGAGTAGGATTCCCCCCTTCCAAGTAGTAGGAGCAGGAGTCAAGGAAAGGGGGAAGAGAAGAGAAGGAAGGAGGGGGCGCAGCCCCTCCCCCTAGTCCAATTGGGACTAGGCATTGGGGGGGGGGCGCCCAGCCTCTCCTCTCTCTTTCCCCTAAAGCCCAATAAGGCCCATATACTCCCCGGCGAATTCCCGTAACTCTCCGGTACTCCGAAAAATACCCGAATCACTCGGAACCTTTCTGAACTCCGAATATAGTCGTCCAATATATCGATCTTTACGTCTCGGCTATTTCGAGACTCCTCGTCATGTCCCCAATCTCATTCGGGACTCCGAACTCCTTCGGTACATCAAAACTCATAAACCCATAATTTAACCGTCATCGAAACCTTAAGCGTGCGGACCCTACGGGTTCGAGAACAATGTAGACATGACCGAGACACGTCTCCGGTCAATAACCAATAGCGGAACCTAGATGCTCATATTGGTTCCCACATATTCTACGAAGATCTTTATCGGTCAGACCGTATAACAACATACATTGTTCCCTTTGTCATCGGTATGTTACTTGCCCGAGATTCGATCGTCGGTATCTCAGTACCTAGTTCAATCTCGTTACCGGGAAGTCTCTTTACTCGTTCTATAATACATCATCTTGCAACTAACTCATTAGTTGCAATGCTTGCAAAGCTTAAGTGATGTGCATTACCGAGAGGGCCCAGAGATACCTCTCCGACAATCAGAGTGACAAATCCTAATCTTGAAATACGCCAACTCAACAAGTACCTTTGGAAACACCTGTAGAGCACCTTTATAATCACCCAGTTACGTTGTGACGTTTGGTAGCACACAAAGTGTTCCTCCGGTAAATGGGAGTTGCATAATCTCATAGTCATAGGAACATGTATAAGTCATGAAGAAAGCAATAGCAATATAATAAACGATCGGGTGCTATGCTAACGGAATGGGTCAAGTCAATCACATCGTTCTCCTAATGATGTGATCTCGTTAATCAAATGAAAACTCTTTTTTGCTAGGAAACATAACCATCTTTGATTAATGATCTAGTCAAGTAGAGGCATACTAGTGACACTCAGTTTGTCTATGTATTCACACATGTATTATGTTTTCGGTTAATACAATTCTAGCATGAATAATAAACATTTATCATGAAATAAGGAAATAAATAATAACTTTATTATTGCCACTAAGGCATATTTCCTTCACACCAAGGTAAAATTCAAGGACAACCAAAAGCCTAAGCTTGGGGATGCCCCGGAAGGCATCCCCTCTTTCGTCTTCGTCTATCGGTAACTTTACTTCAGGCTATATTTTTATTCACCACATGATATGTGTTTTGCTTGGAGCGTCTTGTATGATTTGAGTCTTTGATTTTTAGTTTACCACAATCATCCTGGTTGTACACATCTTTTGGGAGAGACACACATGAATCGTGATTTATTAGAATAGTCTATGTACTTCACTTATATCTTTTGATCTAGACATTTTTGCTCTAGTGCTTCACTTATATCTTTTTAGAGCACGGCATTGGTTTTATTTTAGAGAAATTGTTGAACTCTTATGCTTCACTTATATTATTTTGAGAGTCTTTAAGAACAACATGGTAATTTGCTTGGGTTATAAAACTAGTCCTAATATGATGGGCATCTAAGATGGATATAAAAAAACTTTCATATGAAGTGCATTGAATACTATGAGAAGTTTGATTCTTTATGATTGTTTTGAGATATTAAGATAGTGATATTAGAGTCATGCTAGTGGAGTAATTCTGAATTTGAGAGATACTTGTGTTAAAGTTTTTGATTCCCATAGCATGCACGTATGGTGAAACCGTTATGTGATGAAGTTGGAGCATGATTTATTTATTGATTGTCTTCCTTATGAGTGGAGGTTGGGATCATGCGATGGTTAACTCCTACCAACCCTTCCCCTAGGAGCATGCGTGTAGTACTTTGTTTTGATGACTTGTAGATGTTTACAATAAGTATGTGAGTTCTTTATGAATAATGTTGAGTCCATGGATTATACACACTCTCACCCTTCCACCATTGCTAGCCTCTCTTGTGTCATGCAACTTTCGCCAGTACCATACACCCACCATATCCTTCCTCAAAACAGCCACCATACCTACCTATTATGGCATTTCCATAGCCATTCCGAGATATATTGCCATGAAACTTTTCACTATTCCGTTCATTATGACACGCTTCATCATTGTCATATTGCTTTGCATGATCATGTAGTGGACATTGTATTTGTGGCAAAGCCACCTTTCATAATTTGTTCATACATGTCAATCTTGAATCATTACACATCCCGGTACTCCGCCAGAGGCATTCACATAGTCATATTTTGTTCTAAGTATTGAGTTGTAATCATTGAGTTGTAAGTAAATAAAAGTGTGATGATCTTAATTTAGAGCATTGTCCCAGTGAGGAAAGGATGATGGAGAGTATGATTCCCCCACAAGTCGGGTTGAGACGCCGGACGAAAAATAAAAAAAGGCCATAAAAATGGAGAGAAGGCCCAAATAAAAGAATGAGAGAAAAAGAGAGAAGGGATAATGTTACTATCCTTTTTCCACACTTGTGCTTCAAAGTAGCATCATGATCTTCATGATAGAGAGTCTCCTATATTGTCACTTTCATATACTAGTGGGAATTTTTCATTATAGAACTTGGCTTGTATATTCCAATGATGGGCTTCCTCAAAGTGCCATAGGTCTTCGTGAGCAAGCAAGTTGGATGCACACCCACTTAGTTTCTTTTTGAGCTTTCATACATTTATAACTCTAGTGCATCCGTTGCATGGCAATCCCTACTCACTCACATTGATATCTATTGATGGGCATCTCCATAGCCCATTGACACTAGTGCAGAACCGGTCTTTAGTGCCGGTTCGTGACGGCCTTTAGTGCCGGTTGGCGAACCGGCACTAAAGAGTGGGGACTAAAGGCCCCCCCTTTAGTATCGGTTCGTCACGAACCGGCGCTAAAGTGCAAACACGTGGCACGAGCCAGGCCCGTGTGCATGTAGGACATTAGTACCGGTTGGTAACACCAACCGGTACTAAATGTTTGGGTGTTTTTTTTAAATAATTTGCTTTAATTTTGTGTTTTCAATTTGGCTTTATTTTCCATTTTATTTTTTTTGTTTGCTGGTATTTCACGATACTACAAATTGTACACGTTATGCATATATATTAAATAGATTTTCTCGTACGTAGAACCGCATATATATATAATATATATCATCGAATGTTTCACAGCCAACACCATTAACTATTCACACATACACATGTATATACATATACAATTTCTCCTACATGTTGCCTTGGTGCCTTCGGAGCACGATGACAAGTGGTTCATGGGGGCGGTAGCGGGTAATAGTATTCTCCTTTCGGATCTATGACCTGGTCGAGCAAAAATCCGGCTATTTCCTCTTGAAGTGCTTGTATGCGGTCCGATGGTAGGAGCTTATCCCGCACCGATCTGAACTGTTAAGAAGGAGATCAATATGCATGTGTGTTAGTTGTGTGACTAGATATCGATAATGGTGTGAATAGTGTTCTGACAAAAACGTACCCAGTCCTGTCTATCAGATCTGCTCCTTTCGCACGTCATCATGCGAATGTTCTCGCAAACGTAGAATGCACACAGATTATTCCCCGACGCCTGCCTCAGGGCCTTTACGAGAATGGAATTGAATCAGATAATGATTAATCAAGCATGATAATTAATTAATGATATTGAAACAAGAATTAAAGAGATGGTAGCTAGTACTACTTAATTACTTACCTTGGGTCGATGCCAAAACAACTTTTTTGGCCACGTGCCTGGAGTCACCTTGATGAACTTTGCCCATGCCCTGCCCGCCGGCAAAGAAAATTAATAAAGGGGTTATTAAATAGTTCATATCAGGAACTAATAGTTAATAATGATTGAAATTACCTGTTGACTATCCCCTTCACGATGGTGTAGTCTTTATCTTCTTTAGTTAGTGAGTCCAGTAATTCAACTTTTCCTTCCTCAACTTTAATGTCTAACAAGACCCAGTGCCAACTGCATACGCACACGTTTGCATGTCTTAATTAAGCGGGCATGTGCATAAAATTAATCAACTACCGTAAACCGTATACACTTAATTATTAACATCTAGCTAGCTAGTAAGCAAAAACAGAATTTGTAGTACAAGACAGTGTGACTCACGGGAAGTTGTAAGGAAGTAGTATATCTTCATTGGTATTGAGGCGCTTCAAGAACTCTAGCATGCTTTCCTCTACATCAGCTTGACAATGTTCAATCTCCATATTTCCTGATTAATGGTATTTGGGTCAATGAACCCAATGCCATAGCGTCCAGCTTTTTTCATTTCATACATCTTCATCCTGCATATAATACCACAGAAAAAGAATATAGTTAGGATAATTACATGTAATGATTGATCAAAATTATCACTACATAACTAGCTTGAGACTTAAATTACAGAAAGAAATCACTTACAGACAATAGCAACTGACGATAGACTTGTCGAGTGCGTCTTGATTAAATAACTGAAATAGTTCTGGATACTCAATGGCAGAGCTTTCTCATGGTAATAATGCTCATGCTTGACATTCACCATGAGGGACTCTCGATTGGAAATCTTGGTAATGTTCATGTACCATTGATGCAATTGATACATTCTCGTTGGGAGGTCCTTGACCTTGTCTGGATGGACCAAAGGTTTGCCCCGGACATATTGCCATGCTATTTCCGATTCTTTAAGCGTAGGCATGGGCTCGATTTCGAGGAGTTGTCCAACAGAGATATTGAGCATTTGAGCCTGCATTATATGATCCTCTGTTATTACCACATCGCCATGCTGGGGAACGCTAACGGTTTGCCCACAATAATATTTGGCGCGCGTACTACTCCTCTCATGTGTTGTTGGCACAACAAGCGGGGGGATCGCTTGCGCCGCCTGTTCTCCCAACTGGGGAACGGTTTTCCCGCATTTTTTGCCAGCTGCTTGTTGGCTCGAGCTTGAGCTCGCTTCCTTCTGTAGTCGTGCTCGATGTGCCTTCCTGATTTGGCGCTCATAGTCCGAGTCAACAGGCTTGGGAGCTGGTTCTCTAGCCATACGAATGAAGTGGTCAATTACTTTCTCAGGCACTTTCTCCTTTGGCGGCGGTGCCGGTTTCGGTCCAAAATGGGCGTCCACTTGGGCTTGCACTATGGCTGTGTTTTGCTCCTTAGTCATGTCGTAAGGCCTCTGAGGAAGAGGAGCGAGGCTTGGACCATATTTATATCGCTTGCCTTCGCCTGTACTTCCTGAACTACCTCGACTCGTACCGCTACGCACCAAAGCTGCGGGATGTCTCTTCTGCGATTGCTGAGCCGGCGGAGACGGCTGACGTGGAGTTGGACCAGGAGAAGTGGCCTGACGATGTGCCGGACTTGAAGCAGGAGGTGTGGCCTGACACGGTGCCGGACTTGCAACCGGAGAAGTGGCATGACGCTGTGCCGGGCTTGAAACCGGAGGAGTCAGCTCACGCGTTCGGGGACTTGGAGGAGGTGGCGGACTTCGAGGAGGAGTCGTCTCACGCGTTCGTGGACTTGGAGGAGCGGGAGTCTGCTGACTCGGTGGCGGACTTCGAGGAGTCGGCAGACGACGCGGTGTCGGTGGACTTCGAAAGATGATGCAATCCTTTCTCCATAGGATGATACGATGTATGGCCTCTCCCAGTGTGCGCTCGTCTTCACCTCCAGGAATGTCAAGCGTTAGCCCCGAATATGGGTCCACCACTTCATCAACCATGACACGAGCATAGCCCTCTGGAATCGGGATGCAATGGTAGGTTGCTTCGGGGGTAACTGGAAAAGCAACGCCGTCCGCCACCTTCATGGATATGTTCTTCATTTTGGAGTGTAGCTCACAGTTAGTGTTCTCTATGATGTCATCCACAGGGTATTTATCCAGCAGTGTGTCGCCCGGGGCAGAACCAACGCTGCTTCTCGGCATGGATGGGACGGTGCTATCCAATGCTGGACGATCATCCGCTTGCTGCTGCCGCTGCTGAGACCCCCTTTCCTGGCTAAGTGAGTCGATCTGCTGTTGCTGCTGCTGGAATTTGAGTGCCAGGTCCGCGTGCCTTGCTTCTAGGCCTTGAAGGCGTTCTGCGTCCTGCTTCCTCTGCTCCTCCTCCAGCTTCCTTTTCTTCTCCTCCTCCATCTTCCTTCTTGCACGGCTCCTGTAGTCCTCGTTCCATTCTGAAAAGCCCTCATACCAGGGAATAACGCCCATGCCTCGTGTTCTTCCCGGGTGTTCAGGATTTCCCAGGGCGCGCGTAAGCTCGTCGTTCTCTCTGTTGGGCGTGAACACCCCCCTTCGAGCTTCATCTAGTGTGTCAATTATCTTTTGTTCGGCTCCTTTTAGAATTGCCTTCTTTGAAACTCCGCCTGTCTTCGGGTCCAACGCTCCCCCATGCGCATAGAACCAAGTTCTGCACCTGGGGGGCCAGTGCTGGGTAACCGGAGTGACCCCTGCATCCTCCTTCTCTTGCTCAGACTTATCCCACTTAGGCAATCCCACCACGTAGCCACCTGGACCTAGCCTATGGAACTGCGTCTTTCTTGCGGCATTTGCCTTGTTTTTCATCGACCGTTCCTTAGATATTTCTGAATCCTTGAAGGTCACGAAATCGTCCCAGTGTTCTCTTTGCTTCTCCAGTGTTCCCGTGAAATCTGGAGTCTTCCTTTCATTAGCGAGGTAGTTGGCCCATACATTTTTCTTGTGGGTGTTGAATGCAATTGCCATCTTCTTAAGAGCACCGGCCTTGACTTTGTCCACATCTTCTTTAGTGAAATGATTTGGTAGGGTGAAATGTTCCATCAGAGATTTGACCAGGTCTCCTTTGGCTCTATTGTCGACCCAAGTAACACCTGGACGTTTAGTCTTTGACTCTTTCCATTCTTGAATGGAGATAGGGAGTTTGTCCTTCACAAGAACTCCGCACTGACGAGTCCACTTGTTCGCAATGTTCTTAGGCGTGAGGGGTTCGCCACTAGGTTTGATGGATTCGATGTGGTACTTTACACCATCCTTCAACCATCTGCCCGGGCCTCGCTTTGTCTTGCTGTCTGTAGAAGCAAATTTGCTCGATCCAGAGGGCTGAAAGAAGAAAGATCGATTCGTTAATATATCTTCAATAAAAAAAACATGTGATGATCACCATGATGCATGCTTATATAAATATACCTCGCCGGTAGTCTTTGTTATTTGAAGATTAGCATTGTCTGTGTCATCACAAACATTGTTTGTGTCATAATCATAATCATAGTTCATGACTTCATCAGCCCGGTCATCGAGATCGAATATCTTTTCATCACCCTCTCCGGTATTGTTAAGATATTGGGAGCCGTCATCTGCTTCATTCAGATCATCTAGCCTGTGAGGGCTGCGTATGATGTCGAACAATTCCTCCTCTCTCTCTCTGCCGGTATTGTCCGCCATAACTTTTACTTTACTAATAATACAGAAGAAATATAAAACAATTTAGTATTCAAATTACAATGCATGGGTGCAATTAATCAATAAGGAAAAACTGAATCTCGAATACATCGTCTCGAATATATAATCTCGAATACATTATCGATCGTCTTAATATATATAATCTCGAATACATCGTCTCGAATATTATATATCGAATACATCACTGGCTAGGTACCTAATAAAGATCGAGTACTACAGAAGAATCTAGGGCGCCACTCGCGGTTCCTGGGGCGCGGGCGGTGCACACCCAAAGAGAAGGAACCATCACAGGATCATATCTCCGGTCATCTACCCAAAGAACCCGCCAAGTAGTGGAGAACCTGACGTCGTCCATAGCAGCCATGTAGCGATGGACGTGCTCATCTTCCTCCCTGATACGGCGACGCACCACCTCCGGCGAGGCCGGCTGCCTCTGCACCAAATGTGTCCCACGCGAACGCCACCAAAGAAGATCAGGGTCGACGACGGGACCCGAGGTCGGGTTCCTCACCAAGCGGCGCGCCCCTCCAGGTAGCACCTCCCAGTGCCAGCCCGGCGGAGCCCAGTCCCGGACATGGGTCCCCTCAAGCAGGACGTCGTCGCGAACGGGTCGACGGTGAGGATGCGGGCCGGGCATATCATCGAGAACAAATACTATAATGCCCGCAAAAAGTAACATTTTTTAAATGATTGGATTGTGATAACTAAAATTCTATATATATGCAAATTCTAATAATTTGACATTAATCTAATTCATCTAACTAAAACTAATTCTAAAATTTCCTGATTATATAACTAACATTTCCATAACAATTCTAATATTTATATAACTAAAAAACAGAAAAATTGCTAACATTTCTATAAATATTTCTATAACTAAAAAACAGAAAACATTTATAACATTTCTATAAAACTAACAGTTCTAATATTTATATAACTAAAAAACAGAATAATTTCTAACATTTTTATAACTAAAAAACAGAAAAATTTATAACAAACAAACTAATGTGTGTGTGTGTGTGTGTGTGTGTAGTGTGTGTGTGTGTGTGTGTGTGTGTGTAGTGTGTGTGTGAGTGCACATGGCGGCCGGGGCGGGCTCACCGGCGAGGCGACGACGGGCCGGCGACGACGGGGCGACGGGACGGGGCGGCGACGATGGGGTGGGCGGTGACGACGGGGATTTTGTAATGTAAAACATTCATGAACAAGAGCCTCACCACAAGGTGGTGCCGGCGACGGGACGGTGCGGGCGATCGACGGTGGTTACGGCGGAGATTTAGAAGGCACTAAGTAAACCACACCTACATATGCAAACTAAGTGTTATTTTTGACCTCAAATTTCATATAAATCAAATACTAGCAAATATCATTCCTCCCAAATTAATAACTATACAAAGCATTGCAAGAGCTAATCTAGCAATGAGAGTTGAAAGGACAAAGTTGCTAACCTTTGTGATCATTTGAATGGATGGGGCCTTCAAATCTTGACAAATTTTGGGCAAAATGTGTGATGAGCTCGAGAGGAAGAGGCGAAGAACAGAGGAGGAGAGGGGAAAGGGGAAGAACAGAGCGAGCTCGGGTGGACGAAGTGTTTATGTAGGTCGACCTTTAGTACCGGTTCGTGCCACGAACCGGTACTAAAGGTGATGGACGGGCCCCAGACTGACAACACCCTGCCACCACCCTCTTTAGTACCGGTTCGTGCCACGAACCAGTACTAATGGTTCGCCACGAACCGGTACTAATGAGAACGGCCGGCTAGCCGTTGGAACCGGCACTAATAGACACATTAGTGCCGGCTCAAAACCAAACCGGCACTAATGTGTTTCATATTAGGTGCTTTTTCTACTAGTGTGATACACCTAGTTGATGTGAGAATATCTTCCTTCTTTTTCTCTTCTCCACAACCACTATTCTATTCCACCTATAGTGCTATGTCCATGGCTCATGCTCATGTATTGCGTGAAGATTGAAAAAGTTTGAGAATACTAAAGTATGAAATAATTGCTTGGCTAAAACCGGAGTTGTGCATGATTTAAATATTTTATGTGATGAAGATAGAGCATAGCCAGACTATATGATTTTGTAGGGATAACTTTCTTTGGCCATGTTATTTTGAGAAGACATGATTGCTTTGTTAGTATGCTTGAGGTATTATTATTTTTATGTCAATATTAAACTTTTGTCTTGAATCTTTCGGATCTGAACATTCATGCCACAATAAGGAAAATTACATGGATAAATATGTTAGGTAGCATTCCACTTCAAAAGTTCTATTTTTATCATTTACCTACTCGAGGATGAGCAGGAATTAAGCTTGGGGATGCTTGATAGGTCTCCAACGTATCTATAATTTTTGATTGTTCCATGCTATTATATTATCTGTTTTGGATGTTTAATGGGCATTAATATGCTATTTTATATTATTTTTGGGACTAACCTATTAACCGAGGGCCTAGTGCTAGTTTCTATTTTTTTTGCCTATTTTAGAGTTCTGCAGAAAAGGAATACCAAACGGAGTCCAAACGGAATGAAACCTTTGCGCTGATCTTTCTTGGACCGAAAGCAAACCAGAAGACTTGGATGAAGTCAGAGACGCAACGAGGAAGCCACGAGGCAGGAGTGCGCGCCCAGGGGGGTAGGGCGCGCCCCCACCCTCATGGGCCCCTCGTGGCTCCCCTGACCTAGTTCCTTTGCCTATATATACTTTTATACCCTGAAAACATTGGGGGGAGCCACGAAACCACTTTTCCACCGCCGCAACCTTCTGTACCCATGAGATCCCATCTAGGGACCTTTTCTGGTGTCCTGTCGGAGGGGGATTTGATCATGGAGGGCTTCTACATCAACACCATTACTTCTCCGATGAAGCGTGAGTAGTTCACCACAGACCTTCGGGTCCATAGTTATTAGCTAGATGGCTTCTTTTCTCTCTCTTTGATTCTCAATACCAAGTTCTCCTTGATGTTCTTGGAGATCTATTCGATGTAATATTCTTTTGTGGTGTGTTTGCCGAGATCCGATGAATTGTGGATTTATGATCAGATTATCAATGAATATTATTTGGTTCTTCTCTGAATTCTTATATGCATGATTCGATATCTTTGCAAGTCTCTTCGAATTATTGGTTTAGTTTGGTCTACTAGATTGCTTTGGGTTCAATCTTGCAGTGTCCTTTCCCAGTGACAATAGGGGCAGCAAGGCACGTATTGTATTGTTGCCATCGAGGATAACAAGATGGGGTTTTCATCATATTGCTTGAGTTAATTCCTCTACATCATGTCATCTTACTTAATGTGTTACTCCGTTCTTTATGAACTTAATACTCTAGATGCATACTGGATAGAGGTCGATGTATGGAGTAATAGTTGTAGATGTAGGCAGGAGTCGGTCTACTTGACATGGACATGATGCCTGTGATCATTGCTTGGTAGTAATTTGTTCACCCACTGTAATATTTGCTATCTTGAGAGAAGCCACTAGTGAAATCTATGGCCCCTGGTTCTCTTTTTCATTATATTGAATCTCGTTTACATCTTGCTAGTTTCCGATCTACTATTTTGCAATCTTTACTTTGCAATATATAAACCGAAAATACCAAAAATATTAACTTTACTGTTTATCTATCTCTATCAGATCTCACTTTTGCAAGTGACTGTGAATGGATTGACAACCCCTTTATCGTGTTGGGTGCAAGTTGTTGATTGTTTGTGTAGGTATTCGGTGACTTGTGCGTTGTCTCCTACTGGACTGATACCTTGGTTCTCAAAACTGTGGGAAATACTTACGCTACTTTGCTGAATCACCCTTTCCTCTTCAAGGGAAACCCAACGCAAGCTCAAGAGGTAGCATGGTGGGCAAACTGCCCTCGCCCGCCAAAACTAGATGTTATACTTGTGGCGGGCAACCTGGCCTACCCGCCGATACGTCTCCAACGTATCTATAATTCATGAAGTATCCATACCATGTTTACAACAATTCTATATGAATTTGGTATGATTTGAATGGAACTAACCCACACTGACGTTGTTTTCAGTAGAACTACCGTGGTGTTGTTTTTTGTGCAGAAATAAAAGTTCTCAGAGTTGGACGAAACTTTTTGGAGAAATATTTTGGAACAAAATAAAAATACTGGAGCAAAGATCCAATGGAGGGGGGCTGCTGCCCACTAGGCACCAGGGCACGCGTGCCCTGGTGGGTAGTGGGCCCCTCGAAGCCCATCTTAGCATGAGACCGACGCCAAAAAATCCTATAAATACAGAAACCTTCAAAAATAACCCTAGATGAGAAGTTTCGCCGCCGCAAGCCTCTTTATCCACAAAAACTCAATCGTGAGCCCCTTTCGGCACCCTACCGGAGGTGGAAATCATCACCGGAGTCCATCTTCATCATCCCGGCGGCCACCATGATGAGGAGGGATTAGTTCACCCTCAAGGCTAAGGGTTTGTACTTGTAGCTATGTATTTGATCTCTAGGTTTTATACTTGTGGTGATATTGGAGTATTTTGGTGACATTTGAGTTGGTTGATGTGTATCATATGGTGTTATTTTAGTATGAACTCTAGGGCTGTTTGTGACGCTTATCGGAATAACTCAATAGATTGATCGGAAAGGATAACTTTGAGGTTGTTGCATACCCTACAAACAATTACATCTTATGTTATCCGCTAGCTAAGAACTTTGGAGTGATTCTTCGTCGCACGTTGAGGGATTGTTATATGATTCAACTATGTTAGCATTGTTGAGAGATTGCACTAGTGAAAGTATGAACCCCAGGCCTTATTTTTAAGCATTGCAATACCGTTTGTGCACAATTTTGTTAATTTCTATCTTGCTGTTTTTTATTGTTCCTATTACAAAAACCTATATCTACAATCCATATTACACTTGTATCACCATCTCTTCACCGTACTAGTGCACCTATACATTTTACCATTGTATTTGGTGTGCGGGGGACACAAGAGACTCTTTGTTATTTGGTTGCAGCGTTGTTTGAGAGAGACCATCTTCATCCTACGCCTCCCAAGGATTGACAAACCTTTGTGTTGGGGAACGTTGCATGGGAAATAAAAAAAATTCCTACACTCACAAAGATCCAATCTAGGAGATGACCATCTACGAGAGGAGAGATTGGATCTACATACCCTTGTAGAACGCTAAGCGGAAGCGTTAAGGAATGCGGTTCATGTAGTCGAACGTCTTCACGGTCCAATCATGATCCGTCCCGCGAACTCCCGATCAAAGTGCCAAACGGACGGCACGTCCGCATACAACACACTTACGCCTTGATGAATTCTTCACCTCCTCGATCCAGCGAGCGATGGTGAAGTAGTAGCTCGAGTCGTCCGGCAGCATGACGACATGGTGGCGGTGGTGGTGGCGGAACCTCAGCGGAGCTTCGCTAAGCACTACGGAGAGGAAGAGGGATGCGAGGGAGAGGAGAGGTAGCACCGTGGCGTGGAGATGTGCTCTGGGTGCGGCTGCGCTCTCTCTACCTCTCTATATATAGGAGAAGGGAGGAGGGGGTGGCACCCATAGGGTTTCCCCTAGGGGGGCGGCCAGGGCAGATGGGATCTCCTCTTGGGTGACTTGCCCCCAAGCTGGGAGGTGGGAAGCCCTAGGGGGGCACCCCCAACCTTCCTGGTTACGTGAGATGGGGTGAGGGGGGCGCTCAGCCCCTTAGTGGGCTGGTTTGCCCCTCCCCTTGGCCCACGGGGCCGCACAACACTTGCCCCCCCCCCAAAACCCCTTTCAGTGCACTTGTCATCACCCGGTACCCCAGAACAATTCCAGACTCCAATACACGTCGTCCAATATATCGATCTTCACCTCCAGACCATTTCGGAGTTCCTTGTCATGTCCGGGATCTCATCCAGGATTCCGAACAACCTTCGTAACCACCATTACTTAACTATACTTATACCATCACCAAACATTAACTGTGTAGACCCTGCGGGTTCGAGAACTATGTAGACATGACCGAGACACCTCTACGGTCAATAACCAATAGCGGGACCTGGATGCCCATATTGGTTCCTACATATTCTACGAAGATCTTATCGGTTAAACCTCGATGTCAAGGATTCAACTAATTTCGTATAGTTCCCTTTGTCTATCGGTATGTTATTTGCCCGAGATTCGATCATCGGTTTCTCCATACCTAGTTCAATCTCGTTACTGGCAAGTCTCTTTACTCGTTCCATAATTCAAGATCCCATGACTAACACATTGGTCACATTGCTTGCAAGCTTATTGTGATGTTGTATTGCCGAGTGGGCCCTAAGATACCTCTCCGTCATACGGAGTGACAAATCCCAGTTTTGATCCATGCCAACTCAACAGACACCCTCGAAGATACTTGTAGAGCACCTCTATAGTCACCTAGTTACATTGCAACGTTTGGTAGACAAGGCACTCCTCCGGTGTCAGTGAGGTGCATGATCTCATGGTCATAGGAACATATACTTGACATGAAGAAAAATGATAGTAATAAACTTGATATGATCATATGCTATGTTCATAGTTTGGGTCTTGTCCATCACATCCTTCTCCTGATGATGTGATCCCGTTATCAAATGACAACTCATGTCCATGGCTAGGAAACCATAGCCATCTTTGATCAATGAGCTAGTCCGATAGAGGCTTACTAGGGACATGTTGTTGTCTATGTATCCACACATGTATTTGAGTTTCCGGTTAATACAACTATACCATGGAAAATAAATGATTATCATGAACAAGGAAATATAATAATAACCACTTTATTATTGCCTCTATGGCATATTTCCAACAGTCTCCCACTTGCACTAGAGTCAATAATCTAGCATTACATGGTAATGAATCTAACACCCATAGAGTTCTGGTGTTGATCGTGCTTTGACCGTGGAAGAGGTTTAGTCAATGGATCTACAACATTCGGGTCCGTATGCACTTTGCAAATGTTTATGTCTTCCTCCTTGATGTAATCGCGGATTGAATTGAAGCGTCACTTTATGTGTCTGGTCCTCTTGTGAAACCTTGGTTCCTTGGCTAGAGCAATGGCACCAGTGTTGTCACAAAATAGAGTTGTCGGGTCCAGTGCGCTGGGCAAAACTCCAAGATCTATCATGAACTGCTTCATCCAGACACCTTCCTTTGCTGCCTCCGAGGCAGCTATGTCCTCCGCTTCGCATGTAGAATCAGCTACCACGCTTTCCTTGGAACTGCACCAGCTTACTGCTCCCCTATTTAGAATATATACGTATCTGGTTTGAGACTTAGAGTCATCCAGATCAGGTCCTATGACACGACATGGACACTTTTCATCGCGAGGGACGCATCAAAGCAACACATCATCGTTGACACACCACTGCAATGCCAACGCTGATACTTCATCATCAAGGTCTTCATCAACATCCCACCGCTGCCCTGTCCATAAGATGGACATCCTCCAACGTCCTCTGATAGTGTAACTGTAGGCACGACCTCGATGATGGCAAGGTTGCGGCACAACAACAACATTGACCATGTCATCTATGACGACACGACTGCATCGACACAATGCCAATTTAGTGACGGCCCCTTTTAAGGGCACACCGTCGTGACGAAACCGATGTGTGCTCGATGGGCTTCTCCCGTCCTTGCGTAATTGCTGGACTCATCGTCGGCGGCACCCTCTGACATCCGCAAGGTACATTGTCCATGACTGCACTCCGGCATCTCTTAGCTGTGTGTGGTGCCCCCTCCACCATATTCCACCTCGGCAATATCGTAGCGGTGCTTAGGCAAAGCCCTGCGTCGGTAGCATCGTCAACACCGTCATCATGCCGTCATGCTGACAGAACTCTCGCGCAAAACTTTCCTGGATCGGAGTTCGTGGGACGTCATCGAGCTGAACGTGTGCTGAACTTGGAGGTGCCGTACGTTCGGTACTTGGATCGGTCGGATCGTGAAGACGTACGACTACATCAACTGCATTGTGCTAACGCTTCCGCTTTCGGTCTACGAGGGTACGTGGACGACACTCTCCCCTCTTGTTGCTATGCATCACCATGATCTTGCATGTGCGTAGGATTTTTTTTGAAATTACTGTGTTCCGCAACAGTGGCATCCGAGCCAAGTTTTATGCATAGATGTTATATGCACGAGTAGAACACAAGTGAGTTTTGGGCCATACAAGTCATACTGCTTACCAGCATGTCATACTTTGGTTTCGGTGGTATTGTTGGATGAAGCGGCCCGGACCGACATTACGCATATGCTTACGCGAGACTGGATCTACCGACGTGCTTTGCACATAGGTGGCTGGCGGGTGACAGTTTCTCCAACTTTAGTTGAACCGAGTGTGGCTAGGGCCGGTCCTTGAGAAGGTTAAAACAGCACTAACTTGACGAACTATCGTTGAGGTTTTGATTCGTAGGTAAGAACGGTTCTTGCTCAGCCCGTAGCAGCCACGTAAAACTTGCAACAACAAAGTAGAGGACGTCTAACTTGTTTTTTCAGGGCATGTTGTGATGTGATATGGTCAAGACATGATGCTAAATTATATTGTATGAGATGATCATGTTTTGTAACAAAGTTATCGGCAACTGTCAGGAGCCATATGGTTGTCGCTTTATTGTATGCAATGCAATCGCCCTGTAATTGCTTTACTTTATCACTAAGCGATAGCGATAGTCATAGAAGCAATAGGTGGCGAAATGACAACGACGCTACGATGAAGATCAAGGTGTCGCGCCGGTGACGATGGTGATCATGATGGTGCTTCGAAGATGGTGATCACAAGCACAAGATGATGATGGCCATATCATATCACTTATATTGATTGCATGCGATGTTTATTCTTTATTCATCTTATTTTGCTTTGATTAACGGTAGCATTATAAGATGATCTCTCACTAAATTTCAAGGTATAAGTGTTCTCCCTGAGTATGCACCGTTGCGAAAGTTCTTCGTGCTGAGACACCACGTGATGATCGGGTGTGATAGGCTCTACGTTCAAATACAATGGATGCAAAACAGTTGCACATGTGGAATACTCAGGTTAAACTTGACGAGCCTAGCATATACAGATATGGCCTCGGAACACTGAGACCGAAAGGTCGAGCGTGAATCATATAGTAGATATGATCAACATAGTGATGTTCACCATTGAAAACTACTCCATCTCACTTGATGATCGGACATGGTTTAGTTGATTTGGATCACATGATCACTTAGATGATTAGAGGGATGTCTATCTAAGTGGAAATTCTTAAGTAATATGATTAATTGAACTTTAATTTATCATGAACTTAGTTCTGGTAGTATTTTGCAAATTATGTTGTAGATCAATAGCTCGCGTTGTTCCTTCCCTATGTTTTTATATGTTCCTAGAGAAAACTAAGTTGAAAGATGATAGTAGCAATGATGCGGTCTTGGTCCGTGATCTGAGGTTTATCCTCACTGCTGCACAGAAGAATTATGTCCTTGATGCACCGCTAGGTGACAGACCTATTGCAGGAGCAGATGCAGATGTTATGAACGTTTGGCTAGCTCAATATGATGACTACTTGATAGTTTAGTGCACCATGCTTAACGGCTTAGAATCGGGACTTCAAAGACGTTTTGAACGTCATGGACCATATGAGATGTTCCAGGAGTTGAAGTTAATATTTCAAGAAAATACCCGAGTTGAGAGATATGAAGTCTCCAACAAGTTCTATAGCTAAAAGATGGAGGAGAATTGCTCAACTAGTGAACGTGTGCTCAGAATGTCTGAGTACTACAATCGCTTGAATCAAGTGGGAGTTAATCTTCCAGATAAGATAATGATTGACAGAGTTCTCTAGTCACCATCACCAAGTTAGTAGAACTTCATGATGAACTATAGTATGCAAGGGATGACGAAAATGATTCCCGAGCTCTTCGTGATGCTGAAATCGATGAGGGTAGAAATCAAGAAAGAACATCAAGTGTTGATGATTGACAAGATTACTAGTTTCAAGAAAAGGGCAAAGGGAAAGAAAGGGAAACTTCAAGTAGAATGGCAAGAAAGTTGTCACTCCCATGAAGAAGCCCAAAGCTGGACCAAAGCCTGAAACTTAGTGCTTCTACTGCAAAGGAAATGGTCACTTGAAGCGGAAATACCCTGAATATTTGGTGGATAAGTAGGATGGCAAAGTGAACAACGGTATATTTGGTATACAAGTTATTTATGTGTACCTTACTAGTGTTTATAGTAGCCCCGGGGTATTTGATACTTGTTCGGTTGCTAAAAATTAGTAACTCAAAACAGGGGTTACAGAATAAGCAGAGACTAGTTGAGGATGAAGTGACGATGTGTGTTGGAAGTTGTTCCAAGATTGATATGATCATCATCGCACACTCCCTATACTTTCGGGATTAGTGCTAAACATAAACAAATGTTATTTGGCGTTTGTGTTGAGCATAAATATGATTTGATCTTGTTTATTCCAATATGGTTATTCATTTAAAATCAGAGAATAATTGTTGTCCTGTTTACATGAATAAAACGTTTGATAGTCATACACCCAATGAAAATAGTTTGTTGGATCTTGATCGTAGTGATACACATATTCATAATATTGATGCCAAAAGATGCAAAGTTGATAATGATAGTGCAACTTATTCGTGGCACTGCCGTTTGGGTCATATTGGTGTAAAGCGCATGAAGAAACTACATAAAGATGCACTTTTGGAATCACTTGATTATGAATCATTTGATGCTTGTGAACCGTGCCTTATGGGCGAGATGGCTAAAACTCCGTTCTCCGGAACAATGGAACGAGCTAGTGACTTACTGGAAATAATACATACCGATGTATGCGGTCCAATAAGTGTTGATGCTCGTGGCGGGTATCGTTATTTTCTGACCTTCATAGATGATTTGAACAGATATGGGTATATCTACTTAATGAAACACAAGGCTGAAACATTTGAAAAGTTCAAAGAAATTCAGAGTGAAGTGAAGAATCATCGTAACAAGAAAATAAAGTTTCTACGATTTGATCGTGGTGAAGAATATTTGAGTTACAAGTTTGGCCTTCATATAAAACAATGTGGAATAGTTTCACAGCTCACGCCACCTAGAACACCACATCGTTCTGGTGTGTCCGAATGTCGTAACCGCACTTTGTTGGATATGGTGCGATCTATGATGTCTCTTATTGATTTACCACTATCGTTACGGGGTTATGCATTAGAGAAAGTTGCATTCGCTTTAAACAGGGCACCATCAAAATCCGTTGAGATGACGCCTTATGAACTATGGTTTGGCAAGAAACCAAAGTTGCCATTTCTTAAAGTTTGGGGCTGCGATGCTTATGTGAAAAAGCTTCAACCTGATAAGCTCGAACCCAAATCTGAGAAGTGCGTCTTCATAGAATACCCAAAGGAAACTGTTGGGTACACCTTCTATCACAGATCCGAAGGTAAGATATTCGTTGCTAAGATGGATCCTTTCTAGAGAAGGAGTTTCTCTTGAAAGAAGTGAGTGGGAGGAAAGTAGAACTTGATGAGGTAATTGTAACTTCTCCCTTATTGGAAAGTAGTTCATCACAGAAATTAGTTCGAGTGATTCCTACATCAATTATTGAGGAAGTTAATGATGATGATCATGAAACTTTAGATCAAGTTGCTACCGAACCTCGTAGGTCTTCCAGAGTAAGATCTGCACCAGAGTGGTACGGTAATCCTGTTCTGGAAGTCATGTTACTAGACCATGATGAATCTACGAACTATGAGGAAGCGATGATGAGCCTAGATTCCGCGAAATGGCTTGAGGCCATAAAATATGAGATAGGATCTATGTATGAGAACAAAGTGTGGACTTTGGTTGACTTGCTCGATGATCAGCAAGCGAAGTTAAATAAATGGATCTTCAAGAGGAAGACGGACACTTATAATAGTGTTACTATCTACAAAGTTGGACTTGTTGCAAAAAGTTTTTCGACAAGTTCAAGGTGTTGAATACGATGATATTTTCTCACTCGTATTGACGCTTAAGTCTATCCGAATCATGTTCGCAATTGCCACATTTTATGAAATCTGGCAAATGGATGTCAAAACTGCATTCCTTAATGGATTTATTAAAGAAGAGTTGTATATGATGCAACCAGAAGGTTTTGTCAATCCTAAAGGTGCTAACAAAGTGTGCAAGCTCCAGTGATCCATTTATGGACTAGTGCAAGCCTCTCGGGTTGGAATATATGCTTTGATGAGTCGATCAAAGCATATGGTTTTATAAGACTTTTGGAGAAGCCTGTATTTACAAGAAAGTGAGCGGGAGCTCTGTAGCATTTCTAATATTATATGTGGATGACATATTGTTGATTGGAAATGATATAGAATTTCTGGATAGCATAAAGGGATATTTGAAAAGAGTTTTTCAAAGAAAGACCTCGGTGAAGCTGCTTACATATTGAGCATCAAGATCTATAGAGATAGATCAAGACGCTTGATAAGATTTTTTCAATAAGTACATACTTTGATAAGATTTTGAAGTAGTTTAAAATGGAACAGTCAAAGAAGGAGTTCTTGCCTGTGTTGCAATGTGTGAAGTTGAGTAAGACTCAAAACCTGACCATGTCAGAAAATAGAAAGAGAATGAAAAGTAATTCCCTATGCCTCAGTCATAGGTTCTATAAAGTATGCTATGTTGTGTACCAGATCTGTTGTATACCTTGCTCTGAGTTTGGCAAGGGAGTACAATTTTGATCTAAGAGTAGATCAGTGGACAGCAGTCAAGAATATCCTTTGTGAGGACTAAGGAAATGTTTCTCGATTATGGAGGTGATAAAAGAGTTTGTCGTAAAGAGTTACGTCGATGCAAGCTTTTACACCGATCCAGATGACTCTAAGTCTCAATCTGGATACATATTGAAAGTGGGAGCAATTAGCTAGAGTAGCTCCATGCAGAGCATTGTAGACATAGAATATTTGCAAAATACATACGGCTCTGAATGTGACAAACCAGTTGACTAAACTTCTCTCACGAGCAAAACATGATCATACCTTAGTACTCTTTGGGTGTTAATCACATTGCGATGTGAACTAGATTATTGACTCTAGTAAACCCTTCGGGTGTTGGTCACATGACAATGTGAACTATGGATGTTAATCATATACAGATATGAATATTGGTGTTAAATAACATGATGATGTGAACTAGATTATTGACTCTAGTGCAAGTGGGAGACTAAAGGAAATATGCCATAGAGGTAATAATTAAGTTATTATTTATTTCCTTATTTCATGATAAATGTTTATTATTCATGCTAGAATTGTATTAACCGGAAACATAATACATGTGTCAATACATAGACAAACATAGTGTCACTAGTATGCCTCTACTTGACTAGCTCGTTGCTCAAAGATGATTGTGTTTCCTGGCCATAGACATGAGTTGTCATTTGATTAACGGGATCACATCATTAGGAGAATGATGTGATTGACTTGACCCATTCCGTTAGCTTAGCACTTGATCGTTTAGTATGTTGCTATTGCTTTCTTCATGACTTATACATGTTCCTATGACTATGAGATTATGTAACTCCCGTTTACCGGAGGAACACTTTGTGTGGTACCAAACGTCAAAATGTAACTGGGTGATTATAAAGGAGCTCTACAGGTGTCTCGAAGGTACATGTTGAGTTGGCGTATTTCGAGATTAGGATTTGTCACTCCGATTGTCGAAGAGGTATCTCTGGGCCCTCTGGGTTATGCACATCACTATAAAGCCTTGCAAGCAATGTGACTCATGAATTAGTTGCGGGATGATGCATTACACAACGAGTAAAGAGACTTGCCGGTAACGAGATTGAACTAGGTATTGAGATACCGACGATCGAATCTCGGGCAAGTAACATAGCGATGACAAAGGGAACATCGTATGTTGTTATGCGGTTTGACCGATAAAGATCTTCATAGAATATGTTGGAGCCAATATGAGCATCCAGGTTCCACTACTGGTTATTGACCGGAGACGTGTCTCGGTCATGTCTACATAGTTCTCAAACCCGTAGTGTCCGCACGCTTAACGTTCGGTGATGATTTATATTATGAGTTTATGTGTTTTGATGTACCGAAGGTAGTTTGGAGTCCCGGATGACATCGGGGACATGACGAGGAGTCTTGAAATGGTCGAGACGTAAAGATCGATATATTGGACGACTATATTCGGACATCGGAAATGTTCCGAGTGATTCGGGTATTTTCGGAGTACCGGGGAGTTACGGGAATTCACCGGGAGAAGTATTGGGCCTTATTGGGCCATACGAGAATAGAGGAGAGAGGCCAAAAGGAAGGAGGCGCCCCCCCCCCCTCTGGTCCGAATTGGACAAGGGGTGCAGCCCCCTTTACCTTCTCCCTCTCCCCCTCTTTCCTTCTCTCCTACTCCGGAAAGGAAAGGGGAATCCTACTAGGACTTGGGAGTCCTAGTAGGACTCCCCACACTTGGCGCGCCCCCTCTAGGGCCGGTCTCTCCCTTCCTCCTTTATATACGGGGGCAGGGGGGCTCCTCTAGACACAAAAATTGATCATTGATCTCTTAGCTGTGTGCGGTGCCCCCCTCCACCTTATTCCACCTCGATAATATCGTAGCGGGTCTTAGGCGAAGCCCTGCGTCGGTAGCATCATCAACACCGTCATCACGCCGTCGTGCTAACGGAACTCTCCCGCAAAGCTCTGCTGGATCAGAGTTCGTGGGACGTCATCGAGCTGAATGTGTGCTGGACTCGGAGGTGCCGTACGTTCGGTACTTGGATCAGTCAGATCGTGAAGACGTACGACTACATCAACCGCGTTGTGCTAACGCTTCCGATTTCGGTCTACAAGGGTACGTGGACGACACTCTTCCCTCTCGTTGCTATGCATCACCATGATCTTGCGTGTGCGTAGGATTTTTTTTAAATTACTACGTTTCCCAACACCAGGGCGGCCGACACACATCCTTGGATCATCTTGGTCCACAAGTTGGTAGCAGCGGCAGCCTAGATCACATCTCTCTCTCTCTCTCTCTGTAAAGCCCTACCCTCCACCATTTATATAAAGGGAGGCAAGTGAGGCTCTTGTGGGAAACTACTCTGTGATTATGGTTATGAGGTTCTCTTTTCACCATTTCTTCCATCTGAGCCATTGATGATACAATTTGTTTCTTCTTGTCATATACAGCATGACAAGTGCATGGATGGAACCATGGGCATATGAATCCAGTTTGGAAAACTTACTTCTAAATGCCAAAAAGTTCCGGAAATAGTCTCGCACACACGGGCAGTTTTAACATGGTCCCTCTTACCTCCTCTTTTCACATGAGAGGTAAGAATATCAAATAGATCAGATCCGTTGATCTCATTAATTAATGGCTTGATTAACTCTTACCTTCTTACCTCACATGTAAAAAGAGGGGGTAAGAGGGACCATGTTAAAATTTGCCCACACACACATCTTCACGTTCTATGTGCACACAAAATGGTTCGCCGGAAAATAACTTTTCCTTTGTCATGTGCAAAAAAGAAAAAAATGTGTCGTGGAATGTTATTTAGAAGGATTGGAATTTGTCTTTTTATGGAGGCAAATTAAAAAGTGTTTCTCTCACAAAACTTTGTGCCGCGCACACATATTGCATAGATGTATGCGTAAAATTTTCTAATGATTTTTTTACATTAAAAATGTTTTAAAATACATTTTTGCGAAAAGTAGGGTCATTTGCCCATGCGTGCAGGACGTGCCCTCTCTATACAACATACTATATTTTGACCGAGGCAATAGAGTACTGGATACTGGTAGTGACTTTTTTTTGCGGGGAATTAAGGAGCTTTTTATTCATCTGATGATCCGCCGACCACATCAGCCATAAGGCTGGTGACCAGGAACCCTAAGGGAAGTCCATCCAACATTCTGTCACCTCCAATGTGCATGCATGTTTTGCACAAAGGTGGGCAAGGACATTGGCATGTCTCTTTACATGAAGAATGTCAAAATAAGTAAACTGAGCAACAAGCTCCTCAATATCTAAAAGTAACGGCGCTATTACAGAGCGCGAATTCCGGCGCGATTTCCAGAGGTTGACCACTTCCAAACAGTCTGTTTCAATTTCGACCCGTGCAAAACCACGAAGCATTGCCACCACCACACCCTCACGCACCGCAGTTACCTCTGCAACAAGAGGATCTGTGATACCTGGGCACGGTTTGCACCAAGCTGTGATAAAAGTCGAAGATGATCGGGCCACACCCCCAATACCTCCTCTATGCTCGAGCATAGCAACACCAGCATCTGTGTTAATTTTGATGCACTCTCCATCCGGCGGTCTCCACCCGTGCCCTGGCAGCATAATTGCATGTTTGATCGGGAGCTCTAGCACTGCCAACGCATCTCTAATCATTTTTAGTGACTGGACATGTTCCATACTAGCTTTGTCATGCGTGATATTGTTTCTAGATGTCCATATTGCCCACATCACCGTGATGATCTTAGCCCTGTCTGACCCATCAAATCGATCATCACAGAGAACATCTCTAGACCATGTCATCGTATGCAGCTCCGGCAGCTTTACGTCCAACCACTGACGGGCTTCTCTCCAGAAATTTTGTGCATGGCTGCATTTTATCAAAGCATGGTACATATCTTCCTCAGCTGCAAGGCAAACCTTGAACCTTGCTACTGTCATAATATGCCTGTAGTGTAGCGTGCCCTCTACGGGGAGAATCCCGCGCAACACTCGCCACCAGAACACACGAACCTTTGGTAACACGTTCAACTTCCAAAGCCTCGTCCATAGCTGTTTATTTGTCTTGGAAGATTCGGTGACCGACCCTTCTTCTAGAGCACGATGCTCGTTGCGAATCATAAGAGTGAGGTACGCTGACTTGACAGTATAGACTCCTGCTTTTTCTGCCGACCATGCCCATATATCATCTACTCCAAACCGCCTCAAGGGTATATTGAGAATAGCTTCTGCTTCAGACGGAATGAAATTTGCATGTACCTCATGATGTTTCCATGACCGCGAATCATCATCGATCAGATCTGAGACCCTGACAAGATCGGCGACCCCAATCTGCACCGATGGCTTCATGGAAATAAGATCTGGGATCCAAGGATCATTCCATATCGACACCGTCGTCCCATCCCCAATCTGCTTGATCATCCCAACCTCCAAAGCTTCCCTCCCCGCCAAGATTGCATGCCAAGTGGAAGACGTGTGGGATGGCGAAGTAGCTTCGAGAAAATTTGTCGTCGGGAAATACTTCCCTTTGAGCACCCGTGCACAGAGCGACACCGGGCCCGTGATGAGTCTCCAGCCATGTTTTCCCAGGAGGGCAAGGTTAAATAGTTGTAGATCTCTGAAGCCCATCCCTCCTTTCACTTTCGGAGAAGTAAGCATGTCCCCATCCGTCCAATGTAAAGACCGACGATCAAGGGAGCTACTCCACCAGTAACGGGCCATGCATGATCTGAGACCCTTACAAACTTTCTTTGGTAACTTAAAACAGCTCATCGAAAAGGCCGGGATAGCTTGCGCCACAGATTTCAGGCGAACCTCGCGACCCGCACATGAAATCATGCGTTCCATCCCACCCTGCAGCTTGCTTCGAAGTCTCTCCGTCAGATGCTCGAAGGTACCGCTAGTGATATGCCCCGTCGCAGTGGGTAATCCGAGGTAGCTCTCATTGAACGCTTCAACTGTTATACCAAGGAGATTCTTCAAATTTTGTCTAACTGGTTCCGGCGTGTTCGGTCTGAAATAAATGGAGCTTTTCTCTCTGTTCACACACTGTCCCGAACTTTCGCTGTATATCCTCAGAACTTGGTTCAACCTTTGGGCGCTTGATTCCTTGGCATTCATGAATATCAAGCTATCGTCTGCAAAGAGGAGATGATTTACCCAAGGTGAATTGGTACTCACTCTAATCCCCTTGTCCACCTCTACACCACCCAGATTTTTCAAGAGTGTAGTGAAACACTCAGCACATAGGAGGAAGAGATAAGGCGAACAAGGGTCCCCTTGGCGTAGACCCCGAGAAGGGGTAAAGTAGGGCAGCTGCTCCACATTCACCCGAATGGTAAGCGTAATAGAAGTCATGCACTTCATTGTCAGTCTAACAAATCTCAAACTGAACCCCATCTTTGACATGATAGCTTCCAAATAGTGTCATTCAACTCTATCGTACACTTTCATCATGTCAAGTTTGACGGCACAGACATGATTTTTCCCTTTCTTCCGACGCCGCATCGCATGGATGCTCTCATAGGCGATAAGGACATTGTCAGTGATAAGGCACCCCGGGATAAAAGCATTCTGTTCTTCGCTAATGATCTCATCCATAAACTCTCTTACCCTGTTCGTGATACACTTGGAAGCAATCTTATATAAAACAGGACATAAAGAAATTGGCCTATATTGTGATATGAGTTGCGGGTATCTTACTTTAGGTATAAGAGTTATTGAAGTATCATTCATTCCCACTGGCAACTCACCACCATTTAGGAAATCCAAAACAGCCAGCACAATGTCCTCCTGAAGGAGATCCCAGTGCCGCTGAAAAAACCCCGCTGTAAAACCATCAACACCAGGAGCTTTGGATGGGGTCATTTGAAATAAAGCTTCCGTGACCTCCTGGGCTGTGAATGGTTTATCTAGATGCTCGTCTACGTACACTTCATGCAATCCAGCATGAAGCGTGGTTGTGTGTTGGTGATTTCAACGAGACACTTACTGCCTCCGAACACTTCTCGAGAGCGGCCCGACCTGAATATCAAATGAGGGCGTTCAAAGAGGCAGTTGATGATTGCTCTTTTCAGGATCTTGGTTGGTCTGGGACAGAGTATACTTGGGATAATGGACAGCAAGGAGGCGCAAACGTAAAGGCCAGACTGGCCAGAGGTTTTGGAAACCCTCAGTATATCCATATGTTCCCGGATACGCATGTTCGACATATTGCAACCGTGGAGTCGGTTCATTGTTTTGTACTGGTTGATCCACGGTAAAGTTTGTCAGGAACAAGAACACGAACGGCTAAACAGTTTCGCTACGAGGACGTTTGGCAGACTCACGCCGATTATGACCAGCTAGTACTTCAGCAATGGCAAAAAGGTGCGGGATAGCATGGGTTGGCTGGTGTGGTTGATGCTGTCAACAATATGCAGCAGAAACTAGCAAGTTGGGGAGCCAAGGAGTTCGGAGACTTAGCACGCAAGGTTCGGAAGCTGCGCACTAAACTTGGACGCCTTCGGGGCCGCTCTATGGGGCGGGGCCCAACTGACGAAGAGCGTGCAGTCGGAAAGGAACTGCATGAAGCCCTCCGACAAGAACAAATCTGGATGCGTCAAAGATCCAGAGTTCTTTGGCTGCGCGGGGTGACCGGAATACGGAATATTTTCATGCCCAGGCAGTTCAACGGAAACGTATAAATAAAATTGGGTTGCTAACAAGCGCAGATGGCTCAACATGTCAGACTATGGATGAGAACCATGCAGAAGTCCAAGGTTTCTATGAAGCGTTGTATACTTTCCAGGGATTCAGGCCTATGGACGAGCTGCTCATACTGGTAGTGACTTGTGAGTGAATATGTAGAATTCATCGTTCAAAATCAAAGTATTATACAACACTTCATACATGCATGCATCAGTTGGTACTACAATAAACCGAAATTCAGCAAAATTGGCAAAAAGGAATAAAATCAACTAGAAATATGCATATAAGATAAGGGGAATATTCTCATGTTTTTGTGTACATAAGAAAATACACTCATACATTGAAAATTTAGACAATGTATGGAACAAAAAGGTTTTAAACCGAATGAAGGAAGTAAAACTGACATACTAATCGACCATCATTGGTCTGCTTTAGCCTAACATCGCCGCATGAATAGCAAAGCATGGAGCAAGAGACCAATATTGGTATGTTTATAATTATAATCAATCCATCTGCTCTGGGATTCCCTTGGCGCCGACGTTGAAGAACTCGATGATGACCTCGAGCGGCAGGCCCTTGGTCTCGGGCACCTTGAGCGCGACGAAGAGGAGCGCGAGGCAGCAGACGCAGGCGTAGATCCCGAAGACCCCCGCGAGGCCGATGGAGTTGAGCATGACGGGGAGGCTGTATGTGACGATGATGTCGCCGATCCAGAAGGTGAGGGAGCAGAGCGCGATGCAGAGGCCGCGGACACGGGTGGGGAAGATCTCGGCGCAGAGGATGTTGGGGATGGGACCGAAGCCCATGACGAAGCAGCAGAAGTAGATGATGACGGAGCCGGTGGAGAGCGCGGCGTGCACGGTGGTGCCCATGGGCACGACGTTGGCGATGATGAGGATGACGAGGGACAAGATGAGCACCGGGATGGTGGTGAGCAGCAGGGTGCGGCGGCCGGACAAGTCCATGAGCCACATGGCGAGGCCGATGCTCGGCATCATGAGCAGCGTGGTGAGGCCGGAGATGAGGATGGAGGTGGAGTCGGCGCTGAGGCCGAGGCCGGCGAGGAGCACGCTGACGCCGGCCTGGTCCAGGATCTGTGGCGTGTAGTAGAGCACGCCGTTGATGCCGGAGAACTGCATGCGTGTTAGCATCGTGGGATCCATGTCAGCATGTATGGCACGTCCATGTCAGACACAAGATGATAAAATATATTGAACACGTACCTGCTGGAGGATTTGAATCATCATCCCACAGAAGAGGGCGTGGCGGACGCCGGGCTCGAGGAGCTCGCGCCAGCGGGGGCCGCTGGCGGCGGCCTTGGTGGCGACGGCCTCCGGCGGGTTGGCGAAGGCGGGCTCTGTGGGGCTCTGTCCGATGAGGACGTCCTTGGTGTAGAGCATGGACTGGCTGACCAGCGCCGCTGCGTGGACGTACTCGCCAGGGCCGCCGGCGCCCGCGCCCGCGCCGTTGGCGCCGCCGGGGATGCCCTCCTCGTGCAGGTACATCCTCTTGACGCCGCCGCGCTTCACGCCATCGGGGCCCACCTTCTCGGTCCACTTCCACGCCAGCTGCCAGCCGCCGCCGATGCCCATGGTGCTTGCCGCGTCCACGCCGCCGCCCATGCTGCTGAACCTCTGCATAGACTGGCTCCGTGGGTCGTTGGTGTTCGTCTTACCCTCCACCTCCGTGCTCTGCCTCGACAGCAGGGGCGCCTCGAGACCGCCACCGGCGCCAGGCGCTGCTGCCGGCTCGTCGTCGTCCGACAGGTACTCGTCGTCCTCGTCATCCGCGCGCGCCGCGTTCTCCTCGTCCCACGCTCCACCGCTGCCGCCGGGTGCGCCGGCGGCGGCGCCGCCAGGCCTCTCAACGCTGAGCATGCTCCCGAGGTTGGGGAACAGCGTGCTCCCCCTCATGCTCCCGGCGCCGCCGTCTCCGGGGAGGCGCTCGTGCACGCTCCCGAGGAGCGCCACCACGGGGTCCCTCATGGAGTCGAACATGCTCCCCTGCCTCCCCGTGCCACCGAGCCCCAGCGCGCTCCCCAGCATGCTGCCCCTCCCGCCGGCGACGGGCTGCGCCACCCACGACAGCCCCTGCTCGGGCCCGTACAGCGTCACCGTGTCCCTCTGCTCCTGGTCGCCGTCCGCCGGGCCGACGACGTACTCCTCGATCTCCGTCTCGCCGGCGCTCCCCAGCCCCTCCACCAGCAGCGCCATCTCGCCGGACACGTCCTCCCTGCCCCTCAGCTTCTCCAGCACCACCCTCGCCTCCTTCATCCTCCCCTTGCTCACCAGCCAGCGCGGCGACTCCGGCAGGTAGAACACCGTGAGCGCGAGGTAGATCAGAGAGGGCGCGGCTAGGACGCCCAGCATGGTGCGCCAGCTCGGGCCCGGATGGAGCGTCATGGTGAAGATCATGCAGTACGCCATGAACATGCCCGCCGATCCCGTGAACTGAGGAAACGTGTTGAGCAGGCCCCGGATCTCGGGCGGCGCCGTCTCGGAGATGTAGACGGGGACGAGCGTGACGGCGAGGCCCACGCCGAAGCCGTCGATGAGGCGGGCGATGAGGAGCACGTACACATTGGGGGACCATAGCATGACGAGCCCGCCAAGGAAGTAGAGGAGCGAGGAGGCGATGAGCATCGGGCGGCGGCCGACCATGTCGGCGACGGGGCCGGAGAAGGTGGTGATGATGGTGGCGCCGATGAGGGAGGTGGCCACCACGAGGCCCTCAACGGCCGGCTGCGTCTCCAGGTGGAACTCCCTCTTGATGTACATCACGGCACCGGCGATCGTGGCGTTGTCCACGCCCTGCAGCATGTTGCCTATGGCGGCCGTGATGGCCACCAACACCGCGCCCCTCATTGATCACCACGTAAGGTGCGCACTAGCCGAAGAAGAGGAGGGAGAAGAGAGAAGAAAGAGAGAGAGAGGAGGGCCTCTTCCTTGGTCGGATTGGAAAATGGATCATATGGGTGCCGAAGGAGCAGCGAGGAGGAAGACGACCGCGGTTGGCAATGGATCCACAAAACGAGGAGCTAAACTTGGGCCGAAGAGAAGTCTTCCTCCTCCTCCATCGGTCTGCATGCATGCTATTCTATTCTGCCGCGAGACCAGCGGAGATGTATCCAGCCTCGGTCGGTCCTCCGGGCCTCTTTTCTGCTATACACGGTCACATGCGCTCCCACCGTGCCACAGTTACCACAGGGTATCACTTATCCTCGTCTCTTTTTCCGCAACTACGTGTGTCTGCTCTGTTTTGCTACTGCAACCCGTCGTGCACAGATATTTAGATATATAGGATATCATGCAGAGTATACATTACGCAGATCTTTATTCCTTTCTTTTTTGCGGGGATGCACGCATCTTCTTACTAGTATGAACTTGTTATCCCTAGTGTTGGCTGGCCAGCCACCGAACCAAAAAGTTTTCATCTCCATGATTATAGACCCATATATATATGCCTTTCATTCCGCAGTTCATATCATGTACCCATGCATTTGTTGCATGCACTTTTTTTTGTTATGCCGGTCACAATGTTTGAACGTGCAAATTCCTAATTGAATACAAACCCTAGCCGTTGGCAGAGGTGTTGCCCCCACCCAACCTTTATTAAAGAAGAGGCAAACTACCGTCAAACATCGTTACACGGCGCTCGGACACAACCTGAGAATAGCTGCGACCGAATTTTATTACAGCCAAGTTCACATTCCCTAGATTAGCAGAGGAAACTACACAATAGCAAAACACAAGACAGACTTATTTCCCATGAAACCTGTTGAAGTCCAGCAGCCAATTGTCGTCTCTCACTCGCTGGTTACCGCTCGAGAAGTGGTCAGTTCCTGGTTGTCCTCAACGGTTCCCCATGATGATGATCAAGGAGCAGCAGGCAAAGAAGCAGAATGGCCCCTTGAGCATTGGCACAGATCACTTTCCATTGGTGTAGCAGCGAGTTCACTTGATCCAGGATACACTTTAGGCTTTGACGCACCCTTCCCTTCATAAGGCGCGAAGGGGAGGCAGTCACCTCGCCCATCTGCTCTCCGCCACCCCATCTCCCCCAACCACCACCCGTCGCCACCATCGCCGCCGACGCCGCGAAGCTCTCCCCTGCGGCCACGGCTACCTCCCTCCCCAGGGCCTTTCCCGCCTCCCTCGCCGATGGCTCTTGCCCGCAGATCTACTGGGGTCCAACTCGGAGAGGGGAGGGGATTCAAAATCCCGCTTCCACAGGTTTATCTGACCTTCACGGCGAAGTTGCAGCCCATCAACGCTGTCTCACCGGAAGTCCTGAGGGTAATCCGGGACCTCAGGTGGAGGGAGTGGGCGATGCGGATCCATGACGATGCTCTCTCTTGGTCGCTCTGCACTCGGGAGTGAAGGGAGGCAGAGGAGGATGCCGCGATGGACCCAGATCTAGACTCGATCCTGCGGCGGTATGCCTTGATTCGCAAGCGGATCAGGAGCTGCTGAATCTAGCCTGGCGGATCTACTTCGAGGGCACCCATGGAGAGAAGCGCAACATGCCCCATCCCTCCGAACCACCGAAGGCATTTGTCAATTGGGCATGCAGGGCTGCGAAATCAGAGGATCCGCTCATTGCGGCGAGATGGGAATGCATCAATGGCCTGATGCCGATCAGGAGCCCGCCGCAGTCGGAGCAGATCGATCCCCTCCCATTCCTGTCTCCCTCCCTTGCAATGGACTAGGGATTGGGGCTACTTGGATCAGGCAGCGGGATCATGGGGTGTCGTTGTTGGCAGCGCCTGAAGAGACTCTCAATTTCCTTGTTGAAACTCCCAAGAGATTCTCCTCCTACCATCGTCTTCATCAATGTGCTCATGGGCGGGAGGATGACATCACCCTTGAAGTTCCTGCTGCTTTGGAGATAGGGCATGGCACTATCCATTGTGGCCTCGATCCAGAGAGGGCAGTTGGCATGCCACCTTCCCAGGCCAGGAACAGGCTGAGATCTCTGCTGCTATTGCTCCACAAAATGCAAAATGTGTGTCTGAAACCATGGATGCGGCTGTGAACAACTCTGCGCTGCTGGTGCTTCAGAGTGAAGGATGGTTCAGATTCCTTTAATGGAAAACCGTGCCAAAAAGCAGTTGAGTCAAAAGGGTAGGAATGGTGCCACAACGAATGGAAAGTTGCGAGGTAGTCATGGTAATTCCGCAGAGGAATTCTATAGTCAGCTTTGGTTGCCTATAAAAAACAGCTTACCTGCTAACCCTAGCACCCTCCTCTCCCCCTCCCGCCCCACTTGCGCCGCCTGCAACTCGAAGATGGAAGATGGTGGTCGCGGGCGGGTAAGAGGGAAGAACAAAGGTGGAAGGGGTGAGAGCCAGGGCCCCTGGCAGCATGAGTAGCAGCAGCTCCAACATCTGATGGGCCCTCTACAGCAGTTCTTTGGATATTGATTCCAAGGGTTCCACCTCCATGGGGCTTCCAAAGTCTGATCCCGCCTCCATATCCTCAGCAGTAGTGGGTGGAGGGTAATGGTTTGGGCCGCACCCACCCCTGCTCGGTCCTCAACCTAGTCAGGGGATGAGTAGCGTAAGAGATCAGGCCGCTACCTCGTCTGGATCCCAAGTCAGGGAATGCTCGAAAAAAGAAGTCTGATCAAAATCCTAGGAACAACACTACTCCACCCTCCGGTCTGATGTTATATTTGGATGTGATCTGTTACAACTGTGGTGATCCTGGCCACCATGTTGACAAGTGTCTGAAACCTAAAGGTTGCTTCATCTGTAAGATGGTTACTCACAGAGTGGACAACTGCCTAGTTAGGAACAAACCTCACCTCAGCTAGATATGTTGGCAGTGCTGCGCTTGGTCTTGGGTTCTACCATGTGGATGCTCCAGATGTGAATGCACAACACTAGGGTTCTTTGAAGAATGTGGGGATAGTTCTTGTGGAAACTGGTGAAGTCTCAAAGCAAGAACTTGCCAGTGAATTTGCAGATATTTACAAAACCAACTAGCCATGGCCCATCAATGCTTTGGATGAGTGGACATTCCTGGTGAAGTTCCCCCCAGAAATTGATGTTGTGCAAGTTGCTGGATACCCTTGTTTTGGGCTTAAAAAAGATAATGTCACAGTCAATGTTGAGGTATGGAAAGGTCATATTGATGCCGAGGAAGACCTCCAGGAAGTTTGGATCAAGATCAGGAAGCTTAACCCTAGGTGGTGTGAATAGAACATGTTGGATCAGATCACATATGCGCTAGGGGTGCTGGTTGATGTTGACTGGCAACATACTTTCAAGAGCTTCTTTGAAACGGTCCGAGTCAAAATCTCCTGCAATGACCCTTCCATGATCCCGGAGGAAAGGCTGTTTGGTATTCATGGAAAAAATTTATAGGTCCTTAATTGAAGTTGAGCCAGTGCTTCCTGCCACCGAGCCAGTCTTTGTAGGAGCTGGATCTAACAATGGATCTAGAGCTAGTTCAGATCATGGCTTTGTGACTAGACCTGGGGAAAATACCTCTAGGCAGCAGCCTCTAGGTCACAACCATGCTATTGACGTTAACACCCCACCTCCCTTCTAAAAACTCAAGTCCCTGCATCTCTTTACTCTGCTAGAGTTGGCAACCTGGAGAAACTGCTGAACTCAGTGCAAGGTGATGCGTCTGGATTCAACTTACTTAGAGAGATGGAATTGACAGATGAAGATAACGTGGAGATAGATCCGGAGTCTATTGATCTCATGGCAGATAATGAAAACACTGAACATGAGCTGGTGCAAACTTCTTCTAGTCTTGTGCCAGAGCCTCTTTCTGGTGTGCTTCTGCCTGAGCAGGTTACTAGAGATCCTCTGACTGATACACTGTATGAAACTGAGTTCCCTGCCCTCCCCAAGAATCCTCACTCGATGGATAAATGGGGTCTTGTGCAAGCCTCCAGGATGAGCTCTAGAATTGCTGCTGAAAACAGAACTATCCTGGAAAAAGCTAAACAACTCAAAGAAGTGGAGAACCTGGAAGCCCCTAAAAATCATGGTATGAAAAAAGCTCCTTTCTCTTTCTTCAATAACCCCTCATTTATCTCCCTTGCTTCAGGTATTGGTGTAGAAATAGATCCTGTGTATAAGGGTACCAACCCTGATCCTTCTTTGCTAATTGATAAAGGTTGTGGGCAGATCTGTGGGATCTGTACAAAGCCGTAGTGCCCCTGGTACCCCTACTAGTAATTTTATAGAAGATTCTCCTGCTTGTCAGGATGAGGGAGTGTTGGCTTGGATCTGTAAACATAGCCAGGGCAAGCACCCTGTAGAAATAGATTCTTCATGAATGCACTCTTCTAGAATGTGAGGGGCATCTCTGCCCCTGTTAAGAAAACTCTCATTCTTGATACCATTAGTAAAACTCATGCTACTATTTTAGGCTTCCAGGAAACTAAGAAAGAAGATTTTTATGTTTCTTACCTCAAGTCCCTAGTGGGGGCCATAGATTTCTCCTGGCACCACCTCCCATCCATATAAAGGCTCTGGTGGAGGCATTTTGATGGGTGGACCTGGATATTTTTGAAGTCTTGTCTTGGTCACACATTGACTTCTCTGTCTCCTGCTTGCTTAAGCTTAGAGCTAATGACCACATTTTTAGATTTGTTACTGTCTATGGCTCCCCTTATGAGGAAGGGAAGGAAGCCTTCATTTATGAACTCCGTACTTTGTTCATAGACATAGCTACTTCCACTCTGATTTGGGGGGGGGGTTAGGAGTTCTAGTGATAAGAGTAATGGTATAATCAATCACAAATGGAGTGACAGTTTCAATTCCTGGATTGAAATTTGGAGTCTCCTAGAGATTAAGCTGTCTAGCAGGAACTTCACCTGGGCCAATAACCAGGGTGACCTTATTATGTCCACCATTGACAGAACTTTCTGTGATATTAACCTAGATAAAATTTTCCCTTTGTCTACTAGTAGAGCCTTACCTAGATGTGGGAGTGATCATGCCCCCATCCTCTGGGACTCTGGTTTGAGTCAGTTCCCCAAAAAGAGTAGCTTTATGTTTGAGAAATGGTGGTTACTCAGAGAAGATTTCTCTGACCTAGTTAACACTACTAGGGAAAATCCTAGCAGCAGCGCGGGTTCTAGGTATATCAGTAGCGCGCGACACGGCGCTACTAATAAGGCGCTACAGCTAACCCGTAGCAGCAGTGCGTGCGCGCCCACGCTACTGCTATACAAGTGTAGTAGCAGCGTTCTTCCCGGGAGCTTGCTACTGCTAATAGCTATAGCACGCTTCTCCGGTGCGTGCTACTACTACTGTCGCGCTGCTGCTAACTTTTCTCCACTCACTACTGCTAATTTTAGTAATTTTTGTTTTTTCGGCATATTTGTTTTGTATTTGAACAGGCTTTATAGAAGAATCTTTAGCACATACAAATGTCATCGTGATAAACATATAAATGGCTGCGAGACCACAAATGTAATCATAGCATATACATACAAATAGTCTCATCATAATCATCATCCAACACAAAGTGGTATCTTGTCATCATCTCGAAAATAGCGATACATGCAAGTCTCGAATACTTGCAACTACAACGTCATCCATCTAAACAAAGGTATACGCGAGAAGAGCTATCACTATGAGTGAGAGCGGAACTATGCAGTACATGAGGCGGCGATTACGAGTCCTTTCTCGCGCTAGCATGAACCTCAAGTAACTAGCTTCTTCTTCCTTTTTGCTTTTGAAGCCTTTATGGCTGGCGCCCGAGAACCTATTCACTTGCGCCTGACACTCAGGCGACTTGATGTACACCCCCGGAACCTTCCCTTTGTACACGACATAGCACTGCCATCTCGCCATCAAGAAGCTAGGTACCTGTTAGAGATGCATCTTCATCAAGAGGATGTACAATCATATGCAACAAAATATACTAGAGCAACACGAAAAAGAAAGGGTTATCAACTAGATGCAACATACAATACGCAAACTAATTAACTAGAGGTACGGATGTCATTGTACCCAAACTAACAAAGTAGCGTTACGCAAGTTCGGCGGGGACCGTGGACATCACAAAGTTTCATCGCTACAGAAAGTATACAAGTTCAACCGACACATATCATCATCATCGGCATCGTAAATCACTAGAAATTCCATCCTTCCATATCATCCAGGATGGACCCTAGCATCTTGAACAACATGAGGTCATGACGTTGCATGCCTATACGAGTTCGTACGTCATCTCGCGATATAGGGCCATGGTGGAACATCCCCTTCTCGTCGAAGACTTCTTTCATGATGATCGACGCAATGTCCCTTTGGATGCAAAAGAAGTCATCTCTTTTGAGTATATAATCCGCTTGTCCATGAGATTCTACCCACTTGTGGATATGATCATCATTTATGCCTGTCATGCGAAGCTTTTGGTGATCCGTGCTGAACTCAATCATGAGATGGAGGATGTAGAATCCATCTTTCTTGCTTGGTTTTGGGACTTGGATGCAACAGAAGTTAGTTTTATGCGCGAAACCCATCTTCTTGTTCCTTTGTTTCCTGATCTGCATGTGGCCACCTCTAATGTTGAAGCCTTGGAGAGCATCATATAGAATATTCATTATGTGGGTGTAGTCCTTCTTCTCGTAGTCTCTGGAAGGGTCGAAATACACGGCGTGGGAGACTTGCGGGTAAAGAACGATAAGGACGGCGCGCCCGTTGCTGTGAGGAAAAGACACCTCAAATTATTCTCCATATGAGCGAGAAGGAATGATTGAAATGTACGAAAGGGTTGTCCGGAATTGACTTACTTTGGATGATAAGGCAGGAGGACAATTTCCTGGTCCTTATTCTGTACCATGAAGTTTTGGAGGTAGTCCCAAGCAGTTTCACGCTCAAAGTCGCCGAGACTCAAGAAAGACTCATGCATGTAGTACGGATCCGCCACACAGATTTGCGAGACTTCTTCAATCTTCATGACGGAGCTCATATGTAGCTCAAAAAGGCGGACGATTGTATACCCGAGGCGCCTTGTCAGAAAAATCTCAAAGATATGGTCAAACCGCAGGAAGAACACCTCCCCGGGCCGTGTGTCGATGTAGCACTTCCCCTCAGGCACACGAGCCGTGTATGTCAGATATCCTGGATCCTTCGACGCTAGTAGGCTTTTCTCAGTCGACAGCAGATGGTCATGCAGTCTCCTGAGATCCCGTGATTGTGCCTCTAGCGGTTTCGCCGGTAGCATCGGCTCGCCCGTGAGATGGAACATGGCTGCACCTTTCACGGGTACACGCTCTTAGGAATCCATCATCTGGCTGCTATGTGCTCTGGCTTGTTTGGAGGCAGTTATCTTCCCCGATCTCTTCCTCTCCTTTTTCTTGGGCACACCTTCCAGACCCTTCCTTAACCCCTGGCCCAGTGTTGCCGGGCTAAGCATTGTACGGCCCCCGGCTAGTTGAGCCTGTGTTGAGATGGCATCTTCAGGCGTGTCCTGACTAGTAGAAAAACCCCCATTAGTCCCGGTTGGTTAGGGCCTTTTGTCCCGGTTCTTGAACCGGGACTAAAGGGTCGTTACTAATGCCGTAGACCTTTAGTCCCGGTTCTAACACGAACCGGGACAGATGGGCCTCCACGTGGCCGGTGCGCCGAGCCCAGGCAGGAGGGCCTTTGCTCCCGGTTGGTGGCACCAACCGGGACCAAAAGGCATCCACGCATGAGCATTTCAGGGGCTGGGGTTTTTGTTTTTTTTGAAGGGGGGGGGGGGGTTGGGGTTTTTGGGGGGGTTAATTTAGGCGTTTCATATATTGTGTTAGCTAGCTAATTAATAGAGAGAAGTTTCCTCTCTTATATCCATGCTTGGTCGACGCTACGTACTATACATAGAGAGGCCCTCAATACGCTAGCTAGTAAGAAAATGAAGGAAACCATTAAGTACAGAAGTTCGTCATGCATATCAAGAGAAGTGATCGATCGACCTCTCCTTCTCCGAGAGATTGGTCGAACAACTAGTTTCCGTATTATCTATCCGACGCTACTGGCCACATACATATACAATATGTAAGATCTCTTACAATCCCCTAGAATTTGAAATCAAATTCCACATGGTATTCTCCGGCTTTATTGATGACCTGGTCAAGAAAGAATCCCGCCAATTCCTCTTGAATTGTTTTCATGCGATCCTGTGGTAGGAGTTCATTCCGCATCTGCTACGTCTAATTTGAATAAGGGGGTTAATACATATATATGAATGAAACTCAACAGAAATGATGGTGTAATAAAATGAAATTGTGAATATTATTGCTTACGCACTTCATATTGTCTTTTAGAGTAGCCCCGCTTATTTTTCAAAGTCGCGTTGTAGATGAACTCGCACACATAGTATCCACAGTAATCATTCCCTTGTTCCTGCCACAAGCACTTTACAAGAAATAGAGGTCAATCAAACTGATAATGAAGCATTATAAATGGCATTGATGAAAGTATAGCTATAGAATCAACGGGAGATGCGTGCAACTAGCTAGCTAGTAGTACTTACTTTCGGGTATGTATATCGCAGCTCCTTCGGCAGTCCAGGAGCTTCTGCGGTGAACTATTTCCAAACTCTGCAAGACAAAGAAAATAATTATTATTACTTGAGATATCAGGAAATGAACAAAAAGTTGCCGATATGGTGCGATAATGATCGATTGAACTTACTTGTTGAGCATTTTAGTCATGTCCGCATAGGTTTCGGGATCTTTTCGTCTCGAGTCTAAGACGGTTACTAGTCCCCGCTCAAACTTAATCTCCAGAAGAACATAGTGGAAGCTGCGCACGCATGCATAACTCATCAATTACATTACTATAACCCACTTGAGTAATAAGCACTACAAGAAATATGTCAACTTGTGACCACCACTATTGGTCACTGAAAGGTCATAGTTTTTCATCTGTGACCTTTTTGTGACCAAAAACAGAAGGTCAAAAGCTGGCAGTCGTGAACTGAAATTAGTGACCTTCTTTGTGATATGAAAAAGGTTGTTGGTTCCACGACCAAAATTTTGGTCACAAGCAACCTCCCCAGACCACGTAGGCATCTAGCATGGCAAGCTGATGTGGCATAAGAATCAGCCCGGTCTGATTCAGTGTTTTACATGGGCTGAGCCCAACAATTCAGCCCATTTATATTTTTTTCACTGCTAATTTTGGTGAACTACACAGGCCAAACCCTACAATTCGGCCTTTTTATTTTCTGGGCCATGGCCTTTTTATACCAGCAGTTTTAGTTTTCTTTTTTTATAAAATGGGTCCATTAGTCAAACATGTCCCACTTGTCAGGTTCTTATAAATTGGTCCCAGCTATTAGGCTCATATTCTTCATATTTCAATTTGACATCATATTTGAATTTCATAGTAAGAAAATAGGCAAGCAGAAAACACACATAATTATTCAAATAACAATAGCCACATTCACTACAAGCTCTAAAAATGACACGTAATACAAGCTCTAACATATACAATGCTTTACAAGCTCTACAAATGCAAAGCTCTATAGTACTTTACAAGCTCTCCAAGTAATGTTACAAGCTCTACAAGTGTTCTCTTCTTCAGCATGGAGCTCCTTCAGTAGCGATCAAATGTCGGACTCACGGACAGACATAGTCAGGACTGGGCTGACAGAAATACAACATGCCTTCCACAGTCGCCCTGTTACATGAATCGTCTGAGAAGAATCAGAAAAACTGGAGCCAATATAATATGAACATTCCATTCAAAAAAAGTATTAAAGGAGTAGAGGACAATTCTTTATATAATGATAAATAGATTTCAGCTAGCACCAAGCTTTTTTGGCCGAGCTAGTTAAAATGAGATATTCATACAAGACAATAGAGACTATATGAATGTGCATGGCACAAGTGCAGGTCCTGGTTACTGGCTACACATGTAACACCAAGAAATGGACAGAACAATAACGGGAACAACTCCAGATTACACACAAAGCTCTATCCATAGTGTCAGCTATGGATAAAATCATGCACACTCCCAACAGAACTCAGTCACACAGTATAATTCTAACTATAATATAACCAAGAACTAAAGATTGTCACACTGTATAATTTTGACTATAATATAACCAGAGAACTAAAGATTCTACGTACTTAGAACTCAACTAATAAGTGAGAATGATCTGATTGTATGCAAACAATCTTTTTTTATTTTTTTATATTACAAAAACAGACATATCTTCCTTTATGTGAAGAAGTCTGCTACCTTCTTTAGTTAGTAGTAATCGTTCCATGCAAATCAACCGTGTGTGTGTGCTTGATCATGGTCTGGAGATTACACACATAGAGGAACAAAATCCTAAATAAAATAGTATCAAACAGCAGTGGGTGCTCAACCTATTTTCCATACAAAAGCAACACTTAAATCATAGCATGTGCATATACTTGTGTCACATCAGGGGGTTCAGAATGTACTCAACATAATCTAATAAAAAGTATTGGGAGGAGAGGGAGAGGGAGGTGGAGATGGACGTGCTACCTGTTGCTGCGGTGGTGCCTCTTGGCGGTCGTGCTTGAGCTCCTCCTGAAGCTGCTCACTAACCTGCAAGACAAACAAGACCGTGGGTGAGCTGCAGCACAGGTTCAAACCGAATACAGATCCACCCCCACCCCCATCCCACGTATCAAAAAAGCCCCATTGATCCCCACCATCAAAATCTACCACTGATCTAAAAACGCAAGCTGATACAAAGTGACTACAGCCAGAAAAACATCACAAACATTTGCTTGAAGGGAGAAAAAAAGGGATCTAGCCACATAATCTACCAACCCCACTGAACTTGCCATTTTAAAATCCCCACACATTTCACAGAATGTGCACCGCCCCTCCTCTCCTCTCAGGAGAAAAGATAGGGCTGCTGAGAGCAAGCCGAAGGGGACTGAGCCACAAGGCCACAACCGAGACAAACACATGCCCCCCGAGCGGCACCAACAGACCAGCCCTAGCTCGTGAAAAAAAAACCCAACAATGGCCTGCCCCATCTCGAGTGGAAGTGGAAGTCACACATGCGCAACTAGCGCACAAGGATAATATCAAGTTGCACGAATTTTAAAGGCAAAAAAAGATTACTTAGATGTGAGAGCAAATCTGTATAGCATGCATATTATCATTCACCTACTAGGAACAAGAATATCAATAAACCTGGAGAGCAGCTAACCTGGGATGGAGCAGGCCTTGCGAAATATTTGTTTCCTAGAGGAGATATTAGTTTTGAACCTCACAATGTACAAAGATCACACCTACACTCATTGATTTCAAATGTACAAACAAATCCATATCACTACACCAGTCATGCATGCAAAGCTAACCCTCGCCACTAACAGCAGGTTTATGCCATCAAAATGCAATGGTTATCAACTTACCAACCTACTGCGACAAATCGAAATCGGCAAACTAGTGAACAATCAAACAGTCGATGTCCCCCTAATAAATTTAGGCCACAATGTGCTACCTCCATATAACGAGAGCCCCACCTCAACGAGACACAAAAACTAGCAGCATCAGCATACGAGAATACAAGCATAACTTCGAAATAAACACCAACAGCAAGATCAACTCAGCTGCTAAACCTGCATTCCCAGAACCCTAAACTAGATCGACTCCACATAAGGCATGAACAACAGGCTACGCAGTCCACTGAAGCAGTAACAATAGTAGCACAGCAACATTACGTCCTAATCAAGGACGCCAAGCTCTAAAACCAGCCACATAACAACAGGGAAGCTATTAATAACATAGGGCACAAACAGATCGAGCGCCACCTCACCTTTCTTAAGCATAGGGGAAGAACTTGCCGATGACCCGAATGACGGGCCGGCCGGATCTGTCCGAACCCTGCACGCGGACCACCTGGAGCTCCTCGAGGTCGGAGAAGTCATCGCCGAGGTTGGGGACGCAGTCGTGCCACTCCTCGCAGTCGGCAGGGGAGGCGAGGAGCGCCACGCCAGCGTCCACCACAAAGTCGGAGCCTATCACCCTCACGGAGAAGTCGCTCCCCCCTCCGCCGCTGCCGGAGCCCGATGCGAGCGCCATGGCCGCCCCTCCTGCTTCATGCGTCCCCTCATGCAGACGGAAGTCTAGATTGACGCCCTGGTGTGATCTGCACGAGATCCATCTTCTCTTCTAATGGGAGGAGGAGAGGGAGGGGGCGGCGGGTGTGGGAGGGAAGAGACCGGGAGCAGCGAACGGCGACGAGGTCAGACGGGGCGGTGGGTGGCGGCGGCGAGGTCAGACGGGACGGTGGGTGGCGGCGGCGATGTGTGGGTGGGAGGGCGCGGTCGATGTGTGGGACGTGCGTGTCGGATCTTGTCCAAGGGGAGGATGGAGCGGAGGGGAGGGCATCGGGCGCCGTCGTAGGGTGCAGGAATCGGGCGGCAGGAATCCAAGGGGAGGATGGAGCGGAGGGAGGGAATCGTGCAAGAATCGGGCGTCGCCGTAGGTTGGTGACGAGGAGTGGTGCAGGGGACCGGGAGTAGGTGGCGGCGGCAGCAAGGAGATGGGGACGAGGGAGGAGGGGTGCGATGGTGGGATCTGAGCTAGCTAGGGTTTGGGCAACGGGTCAGGGTATGTCTTTTTCTTTTCTTTTTTCTATAGATAGATGGATGGACGGATGTGGGATGAAGAGATGGATGGATGGATGGATGGGCGCCATGTCATCGATCCGTGGGAAGGGTTCTGATTGGTTCGGAAAATCAGTGATTTAAGATAGTTTCCAAGTACTAAAAATTGAGGTATTTTATGAAGAAGCTATCAAAAACATTTTGCAAAAGAGCACCACACATTTTTTCACTAGATTTAGAAAACATTTTATGGATGAGGAGCAATTTGTATGCATTTTTATCTTTCTAGCTATTTTTAATCATTTTCGAGTGCCCAAAATGAGGGTTTTTTCTGAAGAACCTACCAAATAATTGTTGCAAAATTGGACCAATTCATTTTTCTAAAATACTAGGACATATTTAATGCACAACTGACCACATGGTTGGGTGTAAAAAGTTTTGATCCATCTCTGGTGAAAAAGACAAATTTCCACTGTTTAGGCTGGAAGCGGGTCAAATTTGAACTGCAGCTCCCTCATAGTTTCCTCTTTATTTTTAAAGAAAATATTTTCTAGGTACATAAGTATCTATTTAATCAGAGAAACACAAAAAAATTATAAGATTCAACCACTAGCTAGGAACGGTCATTCCCGCTGTTTTGACCGCATTTTGAAACGGGCATAAAAAATTCAAAAAAAATCAAAAAGTTGGAAAACCTTCACATTGTGTCATTATATATGGCCAAGTTTCTAGGAAAAATAATAAACTCTTAATACGGAAATTATTTTAAAAAGTGTTCTCAGAAATGAGCTATCATGCGTGAAGATTCATGGCTTTCAAGCCAAATGATCAATCTTATGGCCACATTCATGGCATAGTTTGTTCAAATTATCTCATATTGTGCACAAGGGTGCATCTTGGAATTCCAAACAATGCTTATTTGGGGAGTTTTCACTTTCATTGCACAAAAGAGCCATTTTCCATTTGTCGAGTGCCCCAAATGAGGTTTTTTTGTGAAGAACCTACCAAATAATTATTGAAAAATTGGACCAAATCATTTTTCTAAAATACTAGGCCATATTTAATGCACAATTTACCAAATGGTTGGGTGTAAAAAGTTTTGATCCACCTTTGGTGAAAAAGACAAATTTCCAACGATTTAGTTGGAAGCGGGTCAAATTTGAACTACAACTACCTCATAGTTTGCTCTTTATTTTTTCCAAAAATCATTTCTAGGTACATAAGTATCTATTTAATCAGAGAAACATCAAAAGTTTTCCAAGATTCAACCACTAGCTAGGAACGGTCAAGCACGCCGTTTTGACCGCTTTTTGAAACGGGCATAATTTTTTTAAAACAAATCAAAAAGATGGAAAACCTTCGCATTGTGTCATTATATATGAGCAAGTTTATAGGAAAAATAATAAACTTGTAATACGGAAATTATTTTAAAAAAGTGTTCTCAGAAATGAGCTATCATGCGTGAAGATTCATGGCTTTCAAGCCAAATGATCAATTTTATGGCTACATTCATGGCATAGTTTGTTCAAATGATCTCATATTATGCAAAAGGGTGCATATTGGAATTCTAAACAATGTTGCCTAAGGGAGTTTTCATTATCTTTGCGCGGAAATTCATTTTCCATTTTCCGAGTGCCCGAAATGAGTTTTTTTTGTGAAGGACCTACCAAATATTTGTTGCAAAATTGGACCTAATAAATTTTATAAAATACTAGGCCATATTTAATGCACAATTGACAAAATGGTTGGGTGTACAAAGTTTTGATCCACCTCTGGTGAAAAAGACAAATTCCCGCCGATTTAGTTGGAAGCGGGTCAAATTTGAACTACAGCTGCCTCATAGTTTGCTATTTATTTTTTCCAAAAATCATTTCTAGTTACATAAGTACCTATTTAATCATAAATACATGGTTTGGTGGCGATACGTCGAGGTTTGGACGGTGGCTGAGGGCCCCAACTCTAGAGCGCGTAAACTCGCATGCCCGCCGCGTGGTCACCGCGTGACCGTGGTGTTGCCATGTGTTCTGGGCTGCCTAGGCATGTCTAGTGGGTTGGGCACTCCCTAGGTAGGTGCTAGGAAGAAAATCACAACATAAGATTCTCACGAGGAGACCGATCGATGCTCAAATATGAATAAGCAGCCAAGTGTTTGATTAGCGGTACGGGAAATGCACATGGCTAATGGGTGTGAGTTTTGGCTAAGGATGATCAATTACTAAGAAGACCGTCTTCACAAATTTTTAGCTCAAAAGGAGGAGCCTAGGTAGTACTTGCTTTGCAAAGTACCACACTGGACATAAATACGAATGTTGAAGCCGGGCTGAAAATAATGAATGGATTGAGCTAGCATTTGGTGGAGGATGGTTATTTGGGTAGAGGAAAGTACTATAGAAAATGGATACCATTTGGACATGCCAAAGTGGTACTTCCTTCACAAAGTGTTTTTCTGAACAGAATAGGAAAATGCATATTTTTGAATTATTTTTGAACTACGCAAGGAAGGTTTTTTTACATATTTGACGAAGATATGATCCAAAGAATTTATGAGATTTTTTTTGGGAATTTTGGGAATGACAGAAATATAGGTTGCTTCACAACCTAGGGCAAAAACAACCACATGGACATGACACATAGGCAAAACTGATGAGGTGGCGCCTAGTCATAGCAATAAGTACTAATGCATCCACGTTCACAACCTCATGACCATTTATATTGGTCGTAATCAGGTAGAAATAAGGTCATGGACCACTCTTGTCTGCTTTATGACCATTTCGTGTAAGGCAATTCAGGGTTTGAGCCCTTCCAAGCGAAATGGCCGTGGATTTACGACCAATTCAGCTAGGGTCACTAAGAGAAGGTCACTAGTTGACATATTTCTTGTAGTGAAGGGAAACCGAATATGCACACGACAGTAACACTCACTCGAAGTTGTAAGGAAAGAGTATTAAGTCTTTGTTTTGATTTTTGATCAACGACTGTAGCAAGTTGGCCTCGGCCTCTTCGGCGTTCTTTGTAATCAGAAATTCATCTATGATATTTGTGTTTATGAACCCAATATCATACATTTCTTGTTTTTTGCACTCGACGATCTTCAATCTGCATAATATAGTGAGGATAATTAATGATAAATACATGCAATAAAAGAGCTGAGCTATATATAGAGACTTAATGACAGAAATAGTACTTACAGATAGTAGCAAAAGACCGTTAATTTATCGAGGGCCTTTTGATTGAAGAACTCGAAGAACTCCTCAAATGGAACAGGCAACAGATCAGTTCCAACGAGGTCGTGCTCCTCTTTAATTATCAGATACAAAGTATTCGTCCCCCCAAACTCTCTGTAGGTTTTCATGTACCAATTATGGAATCTTCGCATCATCGTTGTTAGAGATTTTTCATCTTTGACGAGAGGCTTCCCATACTCGTATCTGTGTTCGTCCACCTCCAAGAAATCAAAATGTACATCGTCAGGCAGGTAATCTCTAAGATTGCTATAACAGGGCACCGTCCCCGGAGCATTAGTGACGAAGTCGCTAGACACATTGAGCGGGGGGAATGATTGCTTTGCTTGTTCGCCGAGATGGGCAATTTTTTTTCCTGCTGCTCGTTCTTTTAACCTTTGATCACTGACAGTACTTCCCGACCGCTCCACTTCGAGATATGCCTTTTCAGTAATGCGCTCATAGTTGGTTTTCGGCGGAGACTTTGGTGGTTTCCTCAAGGCATTGATAGTGCGCTTTGCTTTCACCGGATCTACCTTCTCCTCCAGAGGTGGATGTCTGTTTGCTTTCAACCCTTCAAAGAAGTCCTTCACTTTGGTCCGCACGATCTTCGCGTTTTCCTCCTCGGTCCTCTCATACGGTAACTTCTCTAGAGGCTTGATAGGTGGACCGTATCTGTATTGCCTCCCGCCTCTGGTTGTACTGCTAGACGCCGGCGCAGACGGAGCAGCTGTGGCTGTCTTCTTTCGTGCTTGCTTACGAGGCGGATCTCTTCCGCCCTTGCTGGCGAGGCGGAGAAGGAGGAGGCTGCTGGCTGCTCGGGCATGCCGGCGCAGGCGGAGAAGGAGGCGGAGTGCCGCCGCGCGCCGGAGAAGGAGGTTGAGTGCCCTGATCGTCACTCGCCGGAGGAGAAGGCAAAGTGCCCTGACTCGCCGGAGGAGGAGGAGAAGGCGGAGGCGTCCAGTTCAGAAGGGTGATGAACTCCTTTCGCCATAGGCATGGAGTCTTCAGAGCAGAACCCAGCCGAGCCTCCCCTTCACCGGTAGGGTGGTCAAGCTGGAGGTCCTCAAATCGCTCCGTTATTTCGTCCACTGTCACCCTAGCATATCCTTATGGAATCGGACGACAGTGAAAAGTTGCACCGGGTTCAGAAGGTCGAACAGAGCCGACAGCCGCCTTGACTTTTAAGTTCTGCCATTGCGTCATAAGGTGGCAATTTTGAGACTCCGTGATAGCATCCACGGGGTAGCTAGCAGGAGTCATCAAGACATGCTCCGGCTGAAGCAGCTCGGTGGAAGCCACACTGCTTCTCCGCTGAGATGGTAGGGTAGCTTTGGGGGAAGCTTCGGCAGTTCGTTTGCTGTGATTTGCTTGTCGTTCCTCTATCACTTGTATCCTTGCGTGCAGCGCCTGCAGTTCGGTCTGCTGCACTTTCTTCCTCCTCTCCTGGCATTTGTAACCGCCTGCATTCGAAAACCCAGCCTGCCATGGAATGGAGCCTGGCGTGCCTCGTGTCCCTCCAGGGTGCTCAGGATTCCTGAGGGCCATTGTGAGCTCGTCGTTCTCTCTGTATGGAACGAACGGCCCTTCCTGCGTTGCATTGATTTAGTGTTGAAGCCTCTTGACTGGTATTTTCATTTGCTCGTCCGTCCAAACACACTTCCCTGATACAGGGTCCAAGGTTCCGCCAGCCCCGAAGAACCAAGTCCGGCAATGGTCTGGCCAGTTCATTGTCTCTAGTTCGATCTCTTTATCAAGCAGACCATTCTCAGCCTTGGCCCACTTAGGCAGGGCTTTGAGTTAGCCACCTAACCCCGTGCGATGGTGAAGCTTCTTCTTCCCAACATTTTGCTTGTTTGTCACCGACATCTTCTTACTCTTTTCCGATGTCTTGTGGGTCACAAATGTGGGCCAATGATCTGATCTTCTCATATTTGCCGATGAATTCTGGTGTCTCTTCTTTGTCGACAAACCTTTTTAGCTCATTCTTCCACCTCCTGAATAGGTCTACCATCTTCTTAAGAGCATGAGACTTGATTAATTTCTCTTTAACTGGCTTCTCCGGATCCTCCTCTGGCGGTAGGGTGAAATTTGCCTTCAGCTCAGTCCAATGATCATCTTTCTGCATATTATTGACATAAGACACCTCAGGGTCTTTGTTCTTAGGCTTATACCATTGGTGGATGCTGATCGGGATCTTGTCCCTAACAAGAACCCTGCACTGAGCAGCAAATGCCTCCTTTGTCCGGATGGGTTCAATCGGTAGGCCGTCGCGCGCGATTGCTGTGATCTCAAACCTTTCATCCGAGCGCAACTTTTTCTTCGGGCCTCGTCTTTTTACCGAAGTTGTGCTCAATCCGGAGGGCTAGAAAAAAGACGAAAGACAAGAGTTAATTAATATGTGTACATATACCAAAACAATGAATGCATCAATTAGCTAGTCAGCACAAGATTAACTAATATATATACCTGGCCGGATTCGGTTCGGTCACCGGAGCCGTCATCACGGTGTCCTTCTTGCATCGTCATTGGGTCACCGGAGCCATTATAATCATGTATTTCCTCCTCCATTCTTCGATCATCGTAGCCTGCTTCTTCACCCTGTTTTTCCAGACCATCATTGTCGTTAAGATACGACAAGCTATCACCTCCGGCTAAGATTATTTCCCCCAACACCTCTTTTGCTTCCTCGTCTCGTATGTGCTCCATTGTTTCTGCAAATATTACAACATGGCAATTATTACACAAAGATTACAACAGGTGGATATGTTAGTGGCAAACGTAGACCGAGCTTATTCCAGGTTTGGGGTAGGAGACCGACATCATTTTTTTCTCTAGGGTTTGGGTGTCCTCGAGAGTTTTGGTCGAGCGAGAGGGGATGGCCTCGAGAGAGTTTGCCGGGTAGGGGCGCGACGGGAGGGGTTAGGAGACCGACATCGTTTTTTCTAGGGTTTGGGTGTTCTTGAGAGTTTTGGTACAAGTTATCATAGTCGAGAGGAGGTAATATCGACAACAAAGACATACATACACGAGAAAATAATGTTATCGGGGAGGGGACCCCCCCACGTGTTGAAGTTATCGGGAGGGGGTTATATCGACAACGACGACATACGTACATGGGAAAATAATATTATCAGGGAGGAGGTTATATCGACCCCCCTCGTGTTGAAGTTATCGGGAAGGGTATATCGATGACGACAGACCCGATAAAACATAAGAAAATGAAGAAGAAATAAAAAGAGGAGAAGAAGAAAGGAATAGAGGAGAAGATCGAAGAAAAAAAAAGAAAAAAAGAGGAGAAGAAGAATCTATCTTCTTCTCCTCTATTGATTCTTCTTCTCCTCTATTCCTTTCTTCTTTTCCTCTTCTTTTTCTTCTTTTTTCCTCTTCTTATTTATTTCTCCTCTTCTTCTCCTTTCTTCCTCTTCTTATTTTCCTTTTTCCTCTCATTCTTTTTCTTGTTCTTCCTTTCCTAGCTAGATATATAAAACTTTTCTAAAAATGTAACTTTTGCATATATATAAATCTTTTTCTTCTTCCTTCTATTCCTTCTTCCTAAATATATAAAACTTTTCTAAAAATGAAACTAACCTAATACTTACTAAATCAGAGAACATATATAGATAAAACATTTCAAAAAATCTAACTTTTGCATATATGTATTTTTAAAACATCATTACAATTGAAAAAATACATACATACATACAAAGCATATATCCATACATCAACATATATGCAAAAAAACATTACATCAACATATATGCAAAAAAAAACATACATATATCATCAACATATATGCAAAATAGCATCACTATGGGCGGCGGTGGCGGCAGGGGGCTCACTATGGGCGGCGTCCGTGACGGCGAGGTCGGGGCCCGCCTGAGGCAGAGGCGGTGGCACGCAGGGCAGGGGACGGTGTCGGGGCGGCGATAGCGTCGGGGCGGCCTTTGGTCCCGGTTGGTGGCACCAACCGGGACTAAAGTAGGGCATTGGTACCGGTTGGTGCCACGAACCGGGACCAATGCCCCCCTTTAGTCCCGGTTGGTGCCACCAACCGGGACCAAAGGCCTTGCGCTGCCCGCGGCCAAAAGTTTAGTCCCACCTCGCTAGTTGAGAGGGGCTCGGAGTGGTTTATAAGCCCCACTGCGGCTGCCCTCTTGAGCTCCTCTCAAATGCAGGCTTATGGGCCTATTGTCACACTATGCTGTCTGTGGGCCTATTGGGCCTTCTGCGGGCCTGAATCCTGGCCCAGGTTGGGTTTCTAGTCGTATTCAGGCCGTGGTGGCCCAATAGGTGGCAGTTTTTTTAATTTTTTTCCAGTTTTTTTGTTTTGTTTTTTGCATTATTTATTTTCTTTAGTTTTTTGCTTTATTTTTTAATTCTTTTTGCTTTTAGGCCAGAAAAATTATAAACTTTCTGTTAGTGCCATTAGTTTTCAAATTGTAATAGTTAAAATTTGAATTCTTTGAAATTTGTGTGAATCACAAGTTTGTGATTAACTTTACTATAAAAATATTTTTTTTTCATTTTTTTGTTTTGTTTTTTGCATTATTTATTTTCTTTTGTTTTTTGCTTTATTTTTTAATTCTTTTTTGCTTTTAGGTTAGAAAAATTATAAACTTTCTGTTAGTGCCATTAGTTTTAGAAAAATTATAAACTTTCTGTTATTGCCATTAGTTTTCAAATTTGAATTCTTTGAAATTTGTGTGAATCACAAGTTTGTGATTAAACTTTACTATAAAAATATATTTTCCCAGTTTTTTTGTTTTGTTTTTTGCATTATTTATTTTCTGTTATTTTTTGCTTTAATTTTAATTCTTTTTGCTTTTAGGTCAGCAAAATTATAAACTTTCTGTTAGTGCCATTAGTTTTAGAAAAATTATAAACTTTCTGTTAGTGCCATTAGTTTTCAAATTTGAATAGTTAAAATCTTAATTCTTTGAAATTTGTGTGAATTACAAGTTTGTGATTAACTTTACTAAAAAAATGAGCATAGATGCGCCTATAGAGAAAATTCAACCTAAATTCATAATAAATTTCTGTGAATTTCAGAGAAATTCAGTATGAATTTAGGTCAAACTCCCTGTATAAGGGCATCTATTTTCACTTTGAGAGGAGCTCAACAAGGCAGAGAGGGAGGGGCTTATAAACTGGTGTGAGCGCCCTTCGGTTGGCGAGGTGGGACTAAACTCTGACCGCAACGAGGACCAACCCTTTAGTCCTGGTTTGTGGCACAAACCGAGACTAATGTTCATGGGCCAGGGGCGAGGCGCATTGGTTCCGGTTCATGCGTGGAACCGGGACCAAAAGGTCCAGACGAACTGGGACCAATGGCCCACGTGGCTGCCCTCTTGAGTGTTCTTGGTGAGAACATAGTTGACAAGGAGCGAACCAGGATTAATGGTATTATGAGGGCCGAACCATAAGACATTAAAGCATTTCAAATGAACTCTGAAAAAGTTGAAAGTTGGCATGATATCATAATTTCACCCACATAGCATGGCATGTACAAAATGGACAATGGTATCATACTCGTCTGTTACAAAGTTGGCATGGTATGATCATAATAGTTGCGGGAGAAAGTCTTCACTTTTTCTTCTCTTGTGTCATTTGCTTATTGCGCCGTAAACCATGGATAATCTTCATCGTTTATCAGGATGCTTGGGTCAGCCTTGACTTTGAAGGGAGGAATTTCATGAAACTTTTCATAATCTTTAGACATGTCTGTCTTGCCCTCCACTCTCACGATGTCCCTTTTTCCTGAAAGAACTATGTGGCACTTTGTCTCATCGTATGATGTATTCGCTTCCTTATCTTTTCTTTTTCTCGGTTTGATAGACATGTCCTTCACATATATAACCTGTGCCACATCATTGGCTAGGACGAACAGTTCGTTAGTGTACCAAGATTTTTCAGATCCACTGTTGTCATTCCGTACTGTGGGTCTACTTGTACCGTACCCCGCCTCCTGACAGATTAACCCATTTGCACTTAAACAAAGGGACCTTAAAATCATGTCCATAGTCAAGTTTCCATATGTCCACTATGTAACCATACTATGTGTCATTTCCCCTCTCGGTTGCTGCATCAAAGCGGACACCGCTGTTTTGGTTGGTGCTCTTTTGATCTTGTTCAATCCTGTAAAATGTATTCCCATTTATCTCGCATCCTTTGTAAATCAATACAATCGAAGATTGTCCCCTGGACAACAAGTACAACTCATCACAAACAGTCTTGTCACCTCTGAGATGTGTTTCCAACCAACTGCTGAAAGTCCTGATGTGTTCACATGTAATCTAGTCGTCGCACTTCTCCGGGTGTTTGGAGCGCGGACTGTTCTTGTGTTCATCGACATACGAGGTCACCAAGGTACAGTTCTGTAGAACTGTGTAGTGTGCTTGAGACCAATAATATCCGTCCCTGCATATTATTGAGTCCCCTCCAAGCGTGCCTTTTCCAGTCAGTCTCCCCTCATGCCGCGATTTAGGGAGACCTATCTTCTTAAGGCCAGGAATGAAGTCAAGACAAAACCCAATGACATCCTCTGTTTGATGGCCCATGGAGATGCTTCCTTCTGGCCTAGCACGGTTACGAACATATTTTTTAGGACTCCCATGCACCTCTCAAAGGGGAACATATTGTGTAGAAATATAGGCCCCAGAATGACAATCTCGTCCACTAGATGAACTAGGACGTGCGTCATGATATTGAAGAAGGATGGTGGGAACACCAGCTCGAAACTGACAAGATATTGCGCCAGATCACTCCTTAGCCTTGCTACGATTTCTGGATCGATCACCTTCTAAGATATTGCATTGAGGAATGCACATAGCTTCACAATGGCTAATCGGACGTTTTCCGGTAGAAGCCCCCTCAATGCAACCGGAAGCAGTTGCGTCATAATCACGTGGTAGTCATGAGACTTTAGGTTCTGGAACTTTTTCTCTGGCATATTTATTATTCCCTTTATATTCGACGAGAAGCCAGTCGGGACCTTCATACTGAGCAGGCATTTAAAGAAGATTTCTTTCTCTTCTTTCGTAAGAGCGTAGCTGGCAAGACCTTCATACTGCTTCGGAGGCATGCCATCTTTTTCGTGCAAGCATTGCAGGTCCTGCCGTGCCTCGGGTGTATCTTTTGTCTTCCCATACACGCCCAAGAAGCCTAGTAGGTTCACGCAAAGGTTCTTCATCACGTGCATCACGTCGACTGAAGAGCGGACCTCTAGGTCTTTCCAGTAGGGTAGGTCCCAAAATATAGATTTCTTCTTCCACATGGGTGCGTGTCCCTCAACATCATTCGGAACAGCTAGTCCGCCGGGACCCTTTCCAAAGATTACGTGTAAATCATTGACCATAGCAAGTACGTGATCACCGATACGCATGGCGGGCTTCTTCCGGTGATCTGCCTTGCCTTTGAAATGCTTGCCTTTCTTTCGACATTGATGGTTGGTCGGAAGAAATCGATGATGGCCCAGGTACACATTCTTCTTGCATTTGTCCAGGTATATACTTTCAGTGTCATCTAAACAGTGCGTGCATGCGTGGTATCCCTTGTTTGTCTGTCCTAAAAGGTTATTGAGAGTGGGCCAATCGTTGATGGTCACGAAGAGCAACGCCTTTAGCTCAAATTCCTCCTGTTTGTGCTCATCCCACGTACGTACACCATTTCCATTCCACAGCTGTAAAAGTTCTTCAACTAATGGCCTTAGGTACACATCAATGTCGTTGCCGGGTTGGTTAGGGCCTTGGATGAGAACTGGCATCATAATGAACTTCTGCTTCATGCACATCCAAGGAGGAAGGTTATACATACATAGAGTCACGGGCCAGGTGCTGTGATTGCTGCTCTGCTCCCCGAAAGGATTAATTCCATCCGCGCTTAAAGAAAACCATATGTTCCTTCGGTCACTTGCAAACTCATCCCAGTACTTTCTCTTGATTTTTCTCCACTGCGACCCATCAGTGGGTGCTCTCAACTTCCTGTCTTTCTTACGGTCCTCACTGTGCCATTGCATCAACTTGGCATGCTCTCCGTTTTTGAACAGACGTTTCAACCGTGGTATTATAGGAGCATACCACATCACCTTCGCAGGAACCCTCTTCCTGGGGGGCTCGCCGTCAATATCACCAGGGTCATCTCGTCTGATCTTAACCGTAATGCACCGTATACCGGGCATGTGTTCAGATCCTTGTACGCACTGCGGTAGAGGATGCAATCATTAGGGCATGCATGTATCTTCTGCACCTCCAATCCTAGAGGGCATACGACCTTCTTTGATGCGTATGTACTATCAGGTAATTCATTATCCTTTGGAAGCTTATTCTTCAATATTTTCAATAGCTTCTCAAATTCTTTGGCAGGCACAACATTCTCTGCCTTCCACTGCATCAATTCCACTATGGTACCGAGCTTTGTGTGCCATCTTCGCAATTGGGGTACAACCCTTTGTTGTGATCCTCTAACATGCGATCGAGCTTCAACTTCTCCTTTTGACTTTCGTGGAGATCATCATCATCGGGCACATCGTCTGGTTCCTCTTGATCTTCAGCAGCTTCCCCCGTTGCAGCATCATTGGGCACATCATCTGGTTCCTCTTGATCTTCAGCAGCTTCCCCTGTTGCAACATCATTGGGCACATCATCTGGTTCCTCTTGATCTTCAACAGCTTCCCCCGTTGCAGCTTCCCCGTATTCAGGGGGCACATAGTTGTCCAAGCATCGTCCTCTTCTTCTTCCCCGTCTTCCATCATAACCCTATTTCTCTGTGCCTTGTCCAAACATTATAGTGTGGCATGAAACCATTGTAAAGCAGGTGGGTGTGAAGGATTTTCCGGTCAGAGTAAGACTTCGTATTCCCACATTTAGGGCATGGAAAACACATAAAACCATTCTGCTTGTTTGCCTCAGCCACTTCGAGAAAATCATGCATGCCCTTAATGTACTCGGAGGTGTGTCTGTCACCGTACATCCATTGCTGGTTCATCTGCGTGCATTATATATAATTAAGTGTGTCAAAAAGCATTATAGAACATCATGAATAGATAATTAAGTGACCAAATTAATAGAAGTTCATCATCACATTAAAACCAAAGTACATACATAGTTCTCATCTAACAACATAAAGCTCTCCAGAGCATCTAAATTAATTAAACCATACATTGAAACTATGTAAAACATTTCAATGCAAAAACAAATGCGATCATAATCGCAACCAAGATAACAATTGATCCAACGACATAATGATACCAAGCCTCGCTATGAATGGCATATTTTCTAATCTTTCTAATCTTCAAGCGCATTGCATCCATCTTGATCTTGTGATCATCGACGACATCTGCAACATGCAACTCCAATATCATCTTCTCCTCCTCAATTCTTTTTATTTTTTCCTTCAAGAAATTGTTTTCTTCTTCAACTAAATTTAACCTCTCAACAATAGGGTTGGTTGGAATTTCCAGTTCACATACCTCCTAGATAAATAAAATCTATGTCACGTTGGTCGGCATAATTTTCATAAACAATAAAGATAATATATACCACATCCGAATCATAGACAGGACGAGGGCCGACGGGGGTGGATATCAAAACCATCGCACTATATAATAACAAGCAATAAAATAGTAAGAAAATTAGACAAGTATCTATCTAAAGCAAGAATTTTTTTCTTTCAGAAAGAAGATAAGAACAAGAGGCTCACCACGGTGGTGGCGGCGACGAGATTGGTGCGGGCGATCGACGAAAGTGAAGACGGGGACGGGGCGTGATGGGCCGCTAATATAAATCTAGACAAATGTCGGGAAAAATAGAGTTCGGAGGTCGTGCTTCGAGAGGAGAAAGCTTAACTAGTGTGGCTTGGGCATTTCATCGAACACCTCCTGTGCATAGGAGGTGAGCTAGAGCACCACGAAGCCCTCCCCTCCCCGGCCAGAGAAAAACAGAGCAGTGGAGCGCTCAGTTCACCGGCAAGGGGTATATATAGGCACCTCAATGGTCCCGGTTCGTGGCACGAACCGGGACTAAAGGGCAGCTTGTTGTCCCGGTTCAAGCCACCAACCGGGACCAATGGTGGTGGGCCGGGAGCCAGGCCCATTGGTCCCGGTTCGTCCCACCAACCGGGACCAAAAGGTCCTGACGAACTGGGACCAATGGCCCACATGGCCCGGCCGCCCCCCTGGGCTCACGAACCGGGACCAGTGCCCCCATGGGTCCCGGTTCTGGACTGAACCGGGACTAATGGGCTGACCCAGCCTGAACCAAAGACCTCTTTTATACCAGTGGCTGTGAGGATTTCATGAAGAAAGACTTCTTGTAATCCCTGCTACGACCTTCCTGCCTGTGCAGATCATCCATATCCTCATTAGCATGCTGATAGCTCGATTCATCATATGGTTGACTCATCATATATGTCACAATCATACGCATTGGTATATAGGAAACCCATTGGGTCAACCTCCATCTCATCATCCATTCTCTGTTCTGTGGAACCTATTACATCAGCCAGTAGTATTGCACCCCCTTCATCACGTCGTCTGCCGCTATCACCCGGCACTACAGGAGCTGGTAATTGCATCGGCTGGGTGGTGGTCTCCGCACATGCTTGTTGATGTGTGGTTATTGGTGTGCTCTCGGCCGGCTCTAGACGAATAAGATTCTTCAGCCATAGCAGCACCCAACCCTTGCAGCTTCCAATCCACGACAGGGTCTCGTCGTCCTCCCCCACATGCTGTACTGGAGGAGGCAAATCCTCATGCCCCGATTTCACACGGGACAAGTTAACCCTGAAGTGCCCAGCGGGGATCGGCTGGTTGTGGAATGTGGGTTGCAAGGGGTTCATTATCACCCCCTTTCCCAATTCCATCTTCTAGCCTTTGCAAGTAGAGTATGTTGCATGGGGTTTCTTCGGCCTACAAACACATGTCTGTGGCGTAAAACATCCGAAAGGCAACGAAAATGGAATATTCTATGTAAATATGTTGGTGCGACATGTAATTACCGTGAGGGCCTCGAGCTCAGCCAAAGACGAAGGCCCACCTAGCGCGCCAGAGACTAAGGACGGGCTGCTATGAGCGGGAGCGGGTGGGAGAGGAGGCTCGGTTGCGTGAGCAAGTGATGGTGCGGTGGCGTTGATGTTCACGGAGTTGCTCCCGTTGAAACTGGGCAACATGAAATCATGTACCGTCTTGTCTGGATTTTCCTTCGTCCAGTTGATGACAGCTGGAACCAAGTTAGTAGCAAAATCATTTCTGCAGGTAGTTACAACTGCATGGACTGCCTGCTGTAGCAACTCATTTTTCTCCTCGGCTATTTTTTCGCGTCCTCAGCTACTTTTTCTCCACCGCAAGCTTCACCTTCTCGTCGATGTCCTCCTGAATAAACTTCTTTTTCTGCTCTTGGCCTCCAGGCCCTCATTGTAAAACACCTTCCACGTGGCACCGTCTCCAGCGCCGTGCACACGACCATATTGCGGCCGCTATTCCAAAGGGAGTCCCTTAAGTTCATTCAAGGCCCGGTTGAGAGGGGTGTCCCACTTGGGCCTCATTGGAGATGTAGGGCTTTCGGCTGCAAGCTGGTGTTGCTTCTCCTGCAGAAGGAGCGTGAACCATTTAGGAATGTGTAGTTGACTAGATCTGGAGCTAAATGTAAGGTGGTAAAAGAATAATTACCAGTAGTCTGATCAATTTCCTTGTGATCTGGTCCGTATAAAAAACCTTCTTTTCCTTGTCCCACTTGTAGCGGGCCCTGATGAAGTCACGCTCCAAGGGGTTAGTGAACTTCGCGAAGGGGTCTAGGAGACCTGCGGCTTCACGTTGCGTCCTCCTTATCACATATGGGCCTTTTACCGAGGTAGCCATGACTTCCGAGGTGATGCTTCCCCGTGTTCCTTTGGTGAGGGCTCTTGAATTTCGCAGCCTTAGCCTTGGCTGCCTCGGTAGCGCAAGTGTCCTTGAACTTTTCGAACTCCTCTTCTGTAAGTGTCGGATTTTCCTCCTGAATCTTGGACAGGGGTTCCTCAGCCTTAGTAGCTCTTTTCACCCTCCCTTTCCAGGAGACCAAATCATTGCTGAACATGCCCATGGCGTGATTGTTAATATTTTTCATCTTCGGATCATCCCACTGTTGTTCTATGTTATCATCCCGGTTGGGGAACTTGAATCTCTTGTGCAACTTTGTCAGGAGCAACTGCGTCAAATGTTCTTTACTCCTTAAGTCATCATGCTCGCACTAGTAGAAAACCACCCATTAGTCCCGGTTCATAAGGGCCTTTAGTCCCGGTTCATGAACCGGGACTAATGGGTCGTTACTAATACCTCCACCCATTAGTCCCGGTTCAATCCAGAACCGGGACCAATGTGCCTCCACGTGGCCCTATGCGCCCACCCCAGTCAGAGGGCCTTTGGTCCCGGTTGGTGGCACCAACCGGGACCAAAATGCATCCACGCGTCAGCATTCCAGTTGCTGGGGTTTTTGTGTTTTTTTTGAAAGGAGGGGAGGTTGGGGTTTTTGGGGGGTTAATTTAATTAGGTGTTTCATATATTGTGTTAGCTAGCTAATTAATAGAGAGAAGTGTCCTCTCTTATGTCCGTGCTTGGACGCTACGTACTATATATACATAAGTGATCGAGAGAACCATTCAGTACAGAAGTTCGTCATGCATATATACCGAGAGAAGTGTGATCGATCGACCTCTCCTTCTCCGAGAGGTTGGTCGAACAACGAGTTTTCGTATCATGTATCCGACGCTACTGGCTACATACATGTACAATATGTATAAGATCTCTTAATTACAAACCCCTAGCTAGCATTTGAAATCAATTTCCACATGGTATTCTCCGGTTTTACTGATGACGTGGTCAAGAAAGAATCCCGCCAATTCCTCTTGAATTGCTTTCATGCGATCTGGTTCTAGGAGTTCATTCCGCATCTGCCACGTCTAATTTGAAGAAGGGGGTTAATTAATACATATATATGAATGAAACTCAACAGAAATGATGGTGTAATAAAATAAAATTGTGAATACTATTGCTTACGCACTTCATATTGTCTTTGAGAGTAGCCCCACTTGTTTTTCAAAGTCGCGGTGTGGATGAACTCGCACACGTAGTATCCACAGAAATCATTCCCTTCCTCCTGCCACAAGCACTTTACGAGAAATAGAGGTCAATCAAACTGATAATGAAGCATTATAAATGGCATTGCTGAAAGTATAGCTATATATAGAATCAACGGGAGATGCGCGCAACTAGCTAGCCAGTAGTACTTACTTTCGGGTATGTATATCGCAGCTCCTTCGGCAGTCCCAGAGCTTCTGCGGTGAACTGTTTCCAAACCCTGCAAGACAAAGAAAATAATTACTATTACTTGAGATATCAGGAAATGAACAAAAAGTTACTGATATGGTGCGATAATTATGATCAATTGAACTTACTTGTTGAGCATTTCAGTCATGTCCGCATAGGTTTTCGGATTTTTCCGTCTCGAGTCTAAGACGGTTACTAGTCCACGCTCAAGCTTAATCTCCAGAAGAATATAGCGGTACCTGCGCATGCATGCATAACTCATCAATTACATTACTATAACCTCGCTCGAGTAATAAGGGAAACCGAATATGCACACGACAGTAACACTCACGGGCCGTTGTAAGGAAAGAGTATGGTATCTTTGTTTTGATTTTTGATCAACGATCGTAGCAAGTTTTCCTCGGTGTCTTCGACGTGCTTTTCAACCAGAAATACATCTATGATATTTGTGTTAATGAATCCAATATCATAAATTTCTTGTTTTTTGCACTCGACGATCTTGACTGGTATTTCCAGTTGCTCGTCCGTCCACTGGCACTTCCCTATTACAAGGTCCAAGGTTCTGCCAGCCCCGAAGAACCAAGTCCGGTAATGGTCTGGCCAGCGCATTGTCTCTGGTTCGATCCCGTTTTCAAGCAGATCATGCTCAGCCTTGGACCACTTAGGCCGGGCTTTGAGGTAGCCACCTGACCCCGTGCGATGGTGAAGCTTCTTCTTTGCAGCATTTTTCTTGTTTGTCTCCGACATCTTCTTACTCTTTTCCGATGTCTTGTGGGCCACAAATGCGGGCCAGTGATCTTTGATCTTCTCATATTTGCGGATGAATTCTGGTGTCTTTTTTTCCTTGACAAACTGGTTCAGCTCTTTCCTCCACCTCCTCATTAGGCCTGCCATCTTCTTAAGAGCACAAGACTTGATTAATTGCTCTTTAACTGGCTTCTCCGGATCCTCCTCTAGCGGTAGGGTGAAATTTTCCTTCAGCTCAGTCCAAAGATCTTCTTTCTGCATATCATTGACATAAGACACCTTAGCGTCTTCATCCTTAGCAGGCTTATACCATTGCTGGATGCTGATCGGGATCCTGTCCCTAACAAGAACCCCGCACTGAGCAGAAAATGCCTTCCTTGTCCGGATGGGTTCAATCGGTTCGCCGTCGGGCGCGATTTCTATGATCTCAAACTTTTCATCCGAGCTCAACTTTTTCTTCGGGCCTCGTCTCCTTACCGAAGTTGTGCTCGATCCGGAGGGCTAGGAATTATAAGGAAGAAAGATAACAGTAATTAATATGTGCACATATACCAAAATAATGGATGCATCAATTAACTAGTCAGCACGGGCTTAACTAATATATATATACCTGGCCGGACTCGGTTCGGTCACCGGAGCAGTCAGCATGGTCTCCTTCATCTTGTACCTCCATTGTGTCACCGGAGCCATCATGAACATAGTCCTCCTCTTGTACCGACATTAATGGGTCGAAGCCACCATCATAAACATAGCCATCTTCTTCATCTAGCTGACGAACGGTGTCGACGAGAAATGACGCAACATCATCACTTGATCCATTTGCGATTATGTCCCCCAACATCGCTTCTGTTTCTTCGTCTCGGGAGTGCTCCATAGTTTCTGCAAATATTTACAACATGTCAATTATTATTCAAACATGGTATATATATTAGTGGCAAACGTAGAACTAGCAAGCTAATCAGAATAAGGAATCATGTTAGTGGCCTCGACACAACGCTTCAAGGGTTTGGGGTGGCCTCGACGATAACGCTCTTTTAACTTGATAAACTTGGGTGGCCTCGAGAGAGTTAATTTGTCGGGTAGGGGCGCGGCGGGAGGGGGTAGGAGACCAACATCGTTTTCTCTCTAGGGTTTGGGTGTCCTCGAGAGTTTTGGTCGAGCGAGAGGACCTAGGGGGGTGCTGCAGTTGTATAAGTTATCGCGGTCGAGAGAGGGTATATATATATATCGACCGCCCCTCATGTCGAAGTTATCTAGAGGGGGTTATATCGACAACGACGCGACATACATATACGTGGGAAAATAATGTTATCAGGGAGGGGGTATCGGTACCACCCCCTAGCTCGTGTTGAAGTTTCTTCTTTCTCCTCTATTCCTTTCTTTCTTCTTCTCCTCTTCTTTTTCTTCTTCTCCCTCGAGAAAGGAAAAGAATTAAGGAAAAGGAAGAAAAGAGAAAGAAGGAATAAGGAAGAAGAAGAAAAAAAGAAGAAGAAAACAAAGAGGAGAAGAAGAAAGGAATAGAGGAGAAAGAAGAATTTTTTTTCTTCTTTCTCCTCTATTCCTTTCTTCTTCTCCTCTTCTTTTTCTTCTTTTTTCCTCTTCTTATTTTCCTTTTTCCTCTCATTCTTCCTCTCCTCTTTTTCTCCTTTCTTCCTCTTCTTATTTTCCTTTTTCCTCTCATTCTTTTAGTATTGCTTGTTTTAAAAAAATGTTCAAATAGAAAATTTCGAAAAAAACAAAGGTTTTGCCTAATGCATTGTTCATATGAATATACAAACATTTGCATATTCTACAATAATTAATATCACCAAAAAAATCTATGAACAGAAAA
>NC_057813.1:746800675-746801123 GCF_018294505.1 Triticum aestivum | reverse complement strand
ACAAAGGTTTTGCCTAATGCATTGTTCATATGAATATACAAACATTTGCATATTATACAATAATTAATATCACCAATAGATACAATAAATACAGAGCGACGAAGAGCCAATAGATACAAAAAATCTATGAACAGAAAAAAAACATGAACAATAAATACACATATGAACAATAAATACATATATGAACAAAAACATGCTCTGAACAATTTTTGAACATTACATACACATAGCCACATACATACACATATACATTATATATATATATGAACAAAAAAATTAAACTAATAAAAATGAAAAAAAACAGAGCCGCATATATATATAGCCACATACATACACATATATATACATTGAACAAAAAAATTAAACTAATAAAAATGAAAAAAACAGAGCCGGTGCGGCGCGGCGGCTCACAGCGGTGGCGGCGCGCGGGGGCGGGCGACGGCGACGG
>NC_057813.1:746799881-746800662 GCF_018294505.1 Triticum aestivum | reverse complement strand
GGGCACGGGCTCGGGGAGGACGGCGACGACGACGGGCGCGGGCGACGGCGATGGCGACGGCGGGGGCGGCGGGCGGCGTCTGGGCAGCCTGGCGGCGTCGATGTGCTCGGCGTCGTCGGGGGGCAACTGGTGGCGATGAACTCCGCAAAACTGCGAAGTGCTACTTATATACAAAGAGCATTGGTCACGGTTGGTGGCACCAACCGGGACTAATGCACCCTTTAGTCCCGGTTGGTGCCATCAACCGGGACCAAAGGCCTCTTTTCGGCAGCCCAAAGGGCGGGAAGCTGCGGCCTTTAGTCCCGGTTGGTGGCACCAACCGGGACCAATGCCCCCTCTTTAGTCCCGATTGGTGCCACCAACCGAGACCAAAGGCCACTGTGCTGCCCGCATCGGGGCCAAAGTTTAGTCCCACCTCGCTAGTTGAGAGGGGCGCACAGTGGTTTATAAGCCCCACTACCGCACCCCTCTTGAACTCCTCTCTACTGCAGGCTTATGAGCCTACTTGCTACTGCATTGCCTGATGGGCCTTCTGGGCCTACTGCGGGCCTGAATCCTGGCCCAAAGTAGGGATTCAAGTCGTATTCAGGCCGTGGGTGCCCAGTAGGGCGCATTTTTTTTGTTTTTTTTGTTTTCTTTACTATTGTTGCTATTTTTATTTTTTTCCAGTTTTTTTGTTTTGTTTTCTGCATTATTTATTTTCTTTTGTTTTTTGTTTTATTTTTAATTCTTTTTGCTTTTAGTTTTAGGAAAATTATAAACTTTCCACTTTTTTTGTTTT